>NC_142857.1:2121212-2424242 GCF_061612785.1 Hesperophylax consimilis
TGGAGAGGAAGGAGTGAACATGGGTCTTGAAGAGTCCCATGTTGTAGGAGGGAGGAAACACAGAGGCCGGCAGTTCGTTCCACAGCCGAGCTGTTGAACTTAAGAACGAATCGTAGAAGCGACCCGTTCTCATGTGACAAGTGTCAACTGTGTACAAATGTTGGGCGCGCGTTTGGCGTGTATCCCGACTACGCACCGGTGCCGAAGGGATCAATGACGCTAGTTCTTCAGAGCATCTTCCATTGTAATACCGATAGAACAAGGACAGCATACCTACCTGACGCCTGTGCTCTAAAGATTGCAGTCCGTTTGTTAAGATTGGGGAATCTATCAAACGGACCGCCCGTTTCTGCACAGAGTCAAGGGTTTTTTTCAGGTATTTTGGGGCTCCAGACCAGAGATGGCTGCCAAATTCGACAGTAGGGCGCACTTGCGATTTGTACAGGGTGAGCAGTTGTGTACTATTAAAGTATCTGCGGGCCCTGTACAGTACGCCCAGCTTCTGAGAGGCCAACTTTACTCTAGCTTCGATGGAGCCCCCGTACCTGAGCTGGTCACTTATAGTTACACCAAGCATATCAATGGAAGGCCTGTTCGGAAGATTGCTTCCGTTGAAGGAGACTAGATTATCATTTGGATCCCTTTTAGACGTAATCAGACAGGATTGGGTCTTTGAAACATTAAATTCGACGAGATTATTTTTACCCCAGGAGGAAATACTCTCGAGATAACCGTCCATTCTCTGCTTCAAAGCCCTCCGAGCCGTTGGAGTTTGTGTGCCCTTTGGGGGCTTGTCAAACAAAAAGCTATCATGAACTGTACTGTCATCCGCGTAACAATGAATCGGTGCACATGTCAAAAGGTCATTGATGTGCAACAAAAACAAAGTTGGAGACAGAACCGATCCCTGTGGGACGCCAGCATTTATGGAGTGCGAGGAAGAGGTGAAACCGTCAGCAACCGCCTGAATCGACCTATCCCTTAAAAAGTCAGCAATCCACGTACACAGGGATGCGGGAAGTCCGTAAGAATGCAATTTGTTGACAAGTCCTCGGTGCCAGACCCGGTCAAAGGCCTTGGATATGTCTAGTGCGACCGTTTGGGTCTCACCGTGACGTTCCAGGCACCGCCCCCAAACATGCGTCACATACGCGAGAAGATCACCGCACGAGCGGTTCCGCCGGAATCCGTATTGACGGTCGTTGATAATTTTGTTCTTCTCGAGGTATGTGAGCAGTTTGTCGTTGATCACACGTTCCATCACTTTGGACAGAACTGATGTGATCGCTATGGGGCGGTAGTTGGCCGGGTTGGAGCGGTCACCTTTCTTGGGAATAGGGTGAATTACCGCTTTTTTCCAACCAGAGGGCACAGTGCCACACTTCAGGGACATTTTGAAGAGCTTTGTCAAAACTGGAACTATTTCCGCAGCACATTCTACTCGCAGTATTTAATTAAAGCATCTGAAACATTTCTAGGCGACCAAAATTTCAAAACAAAAACACATGATTTTGCATTACTACGTATGGCATCGCCTTAAATCAGCTGTGCAAAATACTCGTTAATGCAAATTACCCAATGTTAAGGGTATTCTCAAAATGTATTTAGAAACTTCACACCGATTGATATAATTTTCAATATAACCAAATAAAACACTTTTGACACCTTATGCTTTTGAATCTTGAGATGAATTATTGGTTTGCGCCCGTACATACGATATATTAATCTCAATAAATTGTTTTTTCTACATATAAAGCTCCGGTCTTAGAGAACGGCATAAAAACACACGAGTTGATCGAAAAATTAACACGTAAAAAAAAAACATTTGCCAAAACTCGCAGTATACCAAAATATATTAGCCAATCAAAAGATATGCGAAATACAGTGCATCTTAAAGTTGTGAAGGCATTGTCCTCCAATCACACGAACGGAAAATATCAAATATCTTGGTATATACTTCGACCGTTATTTAAAATGGGACAGACATATAGAGTCGGTTAAAGGAAAGCTAAACAAGATGATTTACTTTTTCAAAAACGTAAGAAATATACTAAACATATATGATATAAAGAATATATACCTCGCAATAGCACAATCCATAATGGAATACGGCATTATTGCCTGGGGCTATGCCAGTAAAAAATACACAGACACACTGTATAAAGCTCAGAAAACCTTAATAAAAGTAATACTTAAAGTACCTATACTAACACCCACTTCAACCATATTCAAACAATTCCCAGTGTTGAAGATTCAAAAATTATATTCAAAACAAATACTTTCCTTTATAAGAACCTATCCACATTTAAAACTTCACAAATTTCTCGCAATACTAGAACAAGACATGCACACCAACTACTAATACCAAAAACCAACACATCCTTTGGACAAAAACCATACAGATTCCAGGCTATAAAACTATACAATTCACTTCCAACACAATATAAAACATCTAATCTTACAGAATACAAAAAACTCATATGGAACTGGCTACAATCCTTTTAAATATTTAATTTTGTTAAATTCGATATTAAATTGTAATCTTCATTGTTTCTCTGTGCAACTAATCTCCACTGTATTGTTTACTTTTACATAACTTTACAATTGAAAAAGTCCTCCACAACACAGGTGAACTCCTAGCGTGGAGGAAAATATACTATAACTTTGTAATACTAATTTATTTAAGAATAAATAAAAAAATAACGCATAAGTTGAAGTGAGACGGATATCGGGAGGTTTGTTGAACTCTGTAATTAAGAGCCCTCATGGGCATGGAAAACAGCAATGTATAGTAAATATAAGTTAAGAACATAATGTGAAAATAACAAAGCAAAATGAGATCCTGTTTAAGGCGACATAAGACTAATAAGGGGGTTTGCTCAGTGCTCACATTTTTAATTATTTCTGATGAACACATTACTAAAATCTCAAATGCTTCTAGAGGGATCCCTACGGATATTAATAATTTATATTTAAGATTAATAAAAACGCGACCTTACCAATTAAATAAATTCTTTAAAGCGGTTTGAAAATTTTATGAAGCGTTTTTAAACTAAAAAAAATAGCGGTAAGAACCAGATTTTGTTTTTCTAGATTCTAGACGATGAATTAGTAACTACCGAGAGATCCCTCTAGAAACATTTGTGATTTCAGTAATACGTTAATTAGAAATAATTTAAAAAAAACCCAAGGAAAGATATATTTTCTAGGCCTGCTAGGGTAAAGTCGACCTTAAGTCCGTCCATTAAACGAGCCGGGCTGGACCATTTTTAAACGACTTCATCACTTATTTTATTTTATACACCAGGGCCGCGCGTCGCATATTTTTGTGCACGGCTGCTTCACTTACGCCGTTAAGATTCTGGGTTTGGTTTAGAGTATTGTCTCGTCTTAAGTATTACAATATTGGAATAATATGTAAATACTTATAAAATAAGATAAAGACGAGGTCAAATAAAGACAGTAATATTCCTCTTATTTTTGTATCTGTATCTAAAAGTCTGCTTTGCGGGTGGGACAAGGGAAGAGGATGGTCTTTTGAAATCTTACGTAGACAGAAGAGACCTTCCTCTCGTTTTGAAGGTCGAGTGTGCAAAATTTCAATAGGAATTAAATTGTAGATTTGTATAAAAATCAAATTCACGCCGCCCGCCAACAACAGACACTCGTCTTTATATAAGTAATAAGATACATAAAATGCAATGTTGATAAGGTGGTGCAGAATAAATTATTGGATATTATTGTGTGGGAAACAGAACATTTAAAAAAAAAAATGGAAAAATAATTTTTTTATATTCAAAAATATTTTTTTTTGCCGTAAAAATCTCAAATCTTATCGAAAATCAAGTTGATAGCTTAGTTTCTGCGAAAAATCAATTCAATGGATTTAAAATAATTCATATTACCGAGAGATTACAATCGGTAGATTATATAAATTATGAAATATCAAGGTGAAAATCAGTTTTTAAAGGCAAACCTGACTCCTTTATCAGTTCCAATAATAATATAATAAGTACTATCATGATATCAGTATCGCACACATTTTGCCCTACATTGTCACTGAGAGAAGTTCCAATGAACTTGGAAATCGCAATAGATGTTATTTAACCGCTGCTTGATATCTCACTTCTGATGCATAATAAGATAAAAGTGGCAAGTTACTACAAGAACCTAGATTATACATCTAAAAATCAATAATAGCCTTCATACTCATATTTGCAATGTGACCAACTTATTCAAGTGAAAACTGACGTCATTCCAGCATTATTTTTACAGTTTGATGACGAAATGTAGACGACATAAATGAACGTTTTCAAAATTAATGGCAAACATTTTTGGAAGAAATTTTTGTACCAGTACATTCATTCAGTACATTTGAAGTTATATGGTCTATTTCTATACGGAGACATCTCAAAAATCACACATTCTTAAAAATGGCGTTTCAAATTGTTTCAAACTAATAAGTAAATAAAAACGGTTAATTGCTGAAAGCAAACCCACCGACACCGGTTCACACGAAACATGACGAGATTTGGTGTTGTTTGACTAAGCCAATACGGATATTGAAATAAAACGAGGCTGAAATATCAAAACCAAACTGGTGTCGGAAATATATAATTTGTATTGCGTTTCGAACGTTGAAATTATTGATTAAAGTGAATTTATGATTTAAAAACCTTTACCAATAACATCTTAGTAAGTACCTAACACTTATTTATTTAATGGGTGAAACTTTCAGAAATCATAAGAAAATGTTTAAATATCGTCACTTTGGTTGAGAGATATGATTTAAGCAAAGTTTGCAAAGACGATTTCTCATTTATCATCTACTTAGAAATTTCTTATTTTTAGGTTGAATATTGTGTAAAGTTGAAAAGTTTTAAAGATAATATTTAAATGGGACATAATATTTAGATAGATTTCACCATATCAATACAAATGAAACTGCTTACTGCAGTTTAAAGCCAATGAATCCACCTAGATTTCACCATATCAATACATATGAAACTGCTTACTGCAGTTTAAATTTCGTATCAATACATATGAAACTGCTTACTGCAGTTCAAAGCCAATAAATCCGCCTAGATTTAACCATATCAATACATATTTATGAAACTGCTTACTGCAGTTTAAAGCCAATGAATCCACCTAGATTTCACCATATCAATACATATGAAACTGCTTAACAATTGCCAATGAAACAATTCTACTTTTGATTTTACCTAAAAAGTTATTTTTCTTTTATACTTTGAAAATCGTGTAAAATCACCACCCGAAGTTAGTGCACTTTACCCCCGGACACTCTGAATATTGTACATTTTATTCTTCTTTCCGTGGATTATTTTCTTCCACCAAAAAATCCCCGGTTGAAGCAGTCATAATTTTACATCATAATTGTCATCTAGCAAATTGTGCGGTTTTGTAATTCCGACCAACGTGAAATAAATTATCAATTTAAAGACTAGTATCACAGAACGTTATATTATTTATTTAGAAAACTACCTTCATTTAGCACATTGCCAGCTGGTCAAGCCGGAACTATCTTTGTTTGAAAAAATAAATAAAATAAAACATTTCCTACACCTTGTTTACGATGAATACACAAACAAGAAAAAACAGATTTTCATGTGTTCCAACATCATGATAATATATTCTTAATTTACTAAAAGTTTATCAGGAAACCTGTTAATTCATTCGTAAGGCCTCCAATCCCATTTGAAAGCGGAATTACCAATAATTTGAAGAGATTCCTAATAAATTAGCAATAATCATTTGTCTCCGTGTATAAGAGGAAAATCTATGGATAAGAAAATAAACCCGGAAAACCAAAAGATAACACGCGAGGCACTTTTGTTATACCGCACCAGTGGAATTGTGGCATCCTATGTCATCAACATTAACCTATCTGGGGCCTATGAGTCGAAAGAACTTATCGATGGCTTAAAGCGCACTTAAGGTATTTCCACTTTTAGGCAAACTTTAGTTACATAGTTAAAAATGTTCAGTATTGAGTGTATTTGATACTTTACTACTGTGCAGACCAGTGTTGCCAAGTTAGCATATTATGTGCTAAATTTGGCATAAATACTCCATGTTTAGCATAAATATTATGCTTTTAACATATAGCATATTTATTTGGCTTATTTTTATAGAAACATGAAAATAATTAAAACCAATTTTTTAACTAACAAAAATGATATCGATTGAAAAACTGGTGTCTTAATGGAGAAACATAGTTCACATTAAATCGGAATCCTTGACTTCCACTGTAGAGTTTTGGAATGAAGTCATGTAATATAAAGATGCAGCTAATAATAACCCCTTCGGTGATTTATGTCAGTTTGCAATGTCTATTTTAACATTGCCGCATTCAAATGCGGACATTGAACGTGTATTTAGCCAAATGAGTCTGGTCAAAACAAAACTCCGAAATCGTTTGGCGGTGAGAACCCTAAATTCCATTTTGTGCGTGAGATTTGGCCTAAAGAGAGCAGGAAAGTGCTGTTATTCTTACACTGTTCCTGACGAAGTACTACGCTGCATTGGGACCAAAGAAAGTTACGACTCCGTCTCTCAGCCTTCCACTTCAGCTGCTGTTAATGAAGAAGATGAAGATGAAGATATTGATATTTTATCTCACTGATTTTATTTCTAAGTTAAATTTATGTTAGCTTTTATTTTGGCATTTTTTAAAGTAATGTAGCATATTTCTGGCATATTTTTCCCATCACTCTAGCATATTTTGAAGTAGTTGAGTTGGCAACACTGGTGCAGACACTGTATGTCCTAACCTACATACAATCATAATGATAATGATGAAATTTTAAAACTGAAACAAGACACAATGAGTCAAACATTCAATAAGGAACTTCAGCGAAAAATATTATTGCTTAAAATATCAATTAACGCTGATTCTGAATATGTATATACGTTTTATTATATGTTGTAATTATATATCGTCATTTAAAACCGAATAAAAAACCATCGAATTAAAACAGACCGTTTGGTCGGTACGACTGAATCTGCTGATTCTGACACGTTTTGATATCACGACCAGTGTATGTGAGTAATATATCTATGGCCTACAGTCCACATCTGAACCAATGAAAATTTTGTTTTTAAACACCGGTAAATTGTTTAAAATCGGGTGCGGTCATGGATGTAATTTTGCACTTGGGTTCAATACAATAACATTACTTTTTTTTCCCGTAAGGTGGCAAATTATATTCTGTGTAAAATTATCGTAAAACATTTAAATGTATGTGTGTAAACTTCGCAAAATAAAATAAAACACACTTTTTTGGTGATGTTTTTACTAGCTTAATTAAAACCGGCGACTGGTGTTAAGCGGGAATGTAAACCTTTTCGTCATCGAACATGAGTAGTCTTATTAGTTGTTAGCTGCTCGATTTTAAATGTTACAGGACGTGGTTCATCGCCTTGATGATTTAAGTCAAAAGAACAATAAAACTTTCATTCAACGCAAATCATTTAAAGTTACCAGGGGACCCACCTTTTTGATAACCTTTTGCGTAGATATTAACTACGCAAGAGTGAAAAATGAAATAAACATAGTAAGTAACTTATTCTTTGCGAAATGGGAGTCCCCTCTCAGAAGACAAGAGTAGGTACCTACGCAATCCAAAAAATTCTAAGAAATTAGTGATAGCAATTTTCTAATTGAATCGTAATTGAACACACAGCTCATATCCGTTTACAAAACAATGACTTGCGTTAATCCGAGTCAAAATTTACATACACTTAAATAATAATAATATGAACATTTATTTTTATCACTAACAATATTTACATAAATTACATAAAAACGACAAAATGTATGGTAATTGGACATAAAAAGACATTCCATTCCAAACTAACTTTTATTTTTTAATAACTTTTAAAGGTTATAGGTACACATCAAAACCGAAGAAGAAGATAATACTAATAAATCTAAACGAAACATGAAACAGAACAAGACACATAAAAATAAAAAAAAGGTTACGTTGAAGTTTTTTAATATGTTTCGGAATTATACAGTTATTTATAAGATAATTACACTGTAAAATGAATAAATTATAAACCAAATCTACATATTAATATGCACAAATTATACATAGTACCCATCGGTATTTGGTCAATGTGTGCACTACAATGTAAACAAAAACAAAAGAAAAACATAAACCATATAACAAATAAACAATAAGAAAAGTGAAAACAGTAAAAATGAATAACTAAAATTTTTGCATCAAGAGACAGATTCAGCCAATTTGATTTTATATTTTTCACGTGACAGTTGAAGGGGCAGGGTAAAAAAATGACATGCCAGAAAACTGCGCGAAGAAACTGACAAAGAAAAAATATTGTTAAATTATTAAGAATCTCTTCAAATTATTAGTAATCCGGTAAAAACCGGGATTGCAGGCCATTAAAGAAAGAATTGATAGATATCCTAAAAACTTTTAGTACAATACCAATGTTTTCTCACTATATCGAAACATTTTCGCATTTCTTCATTGTATATAATTTAACAGGATATAACTTTTAACAGGAAGCGGCCTGCAGTCCCGTTTTTAACCGGATTACCAATAATTTAAAGACATTTTTAAGAAATCGGCAATACTAATTTTTCTCCGTGTGTAGTTCATTCGCCTAGGAATGTATATAAGCCAAAACATGTTTTTTTTAATGTTAGGAGCCAAACCGAAACATTTGCATTTCGTTTGTCTATAAATTTGTTTATATGTTCCGTGTCACGTCAATCCTGTCAAGATGGTAGCCGCGGTGGAGAGTACATTTTTAATCCGCAAGAGTACGCATGAGCGTTTACATTACGACTTAACATTACACTTAACAACTTAACATTACGAGAGGTCTTCGTCCACAGAATTACTAGTTGTATAAAAACGCGGCATCTTCTTGGTAACATAACTAACACGTAGAGTACGTTAAGCAAATAAAATGTACGTTGCGTATACTATACATGCATTTAAATGGATGCAGATATCTACGAGTACGAATATAAGACTATATTATATATTTTAATTAGGTTTGGGAGTTCCCCTTCAAAGCGTTGACCTCATACTTCATTCAATCGCGAATAAAGGATTTATAAGTCAAAAATATAACATCAAAGAATCTAAACTAATACAGCGAACCAAATAAAACTTCATCCTTTTTATAAAATGTCCTTAAATTGACCGCTTTACAAGTTTAACGAAGTAATTATTCCCCAGGTTAATTGCTTGATTACCTTCGGTTTGTTGTTGTATGCATAATGCAGTACCGCAAGTTACTTGCTTTCAATATAACTGAGTTGAAAATAAGAATGATTTGAATCAATTATCAGTAATTACCGAGCCCTTGCCTGAAATAACGTTGTTTCCAACGATATTATGTTTTGAGAAAAAATGTAAAAATGAATCCATTTGAGTCTAATAATAATGACATCTAATTGGAAAAAAATCTTAATTAGTAAGCAAAAAAAATATATTTACACACCAAAATTTTTCAAATAATTGTTTAAGGCGAAGCGCTAAATCAATATTTTGATTAATCTTTATAACGAATTGGTGTACATTATGAATACCAAAAAATATGCTTTAGATAAATTGAAGGTTTTCCTATCGTTTCGCTTGAGTAGAATACAAATAAAAAAAATAAATTACTCAATCAAAAATATAAATGTAAACCGCTAAAAAAAAATTTTTTTCATTATAAATGTATAAATGCGTAAAGAAAACAACTTAAAAAAAATTCAGTATTATAGCTTAGATTATCTGTGACAGTTTCACTTGATTAATTTTTTTGCTTTCTTATAAAATTATTTACAAAATAAATAAAAACCAGTTTTGTGCTTGAAATCGAACGTTTCTAGACTCCGTTTGTCAAGCGATTTTAGTGCCTATTACCTTCAATATAAGATATACGAAGAATATACGCATTTTTGGCTTGTAGCTTCCTCGTGGTGATATAAAGCACAAAATGTGGTCTATATGTGGAAACAAAAGTGAGGTGTTGAAAGGGTTAAACGTGAGGCGGAATTCGACAACTTTATCAATTACACTAAACTGATTACATTCTGAACCTTGGGTACTTCCATAGTTGTCAATTACCTGTAAAAGTAGAGAAGACGGACACTAAACCAGAATAGGGGGAAGAACACAGAAGGTAAATGACCAATGCGACGTTTCTCGAACGATATAGTCCAGTTATAAACAAACATATTACAGTATTACAACTGAGTCATGCTTATCGGTAGGTGTTCCTTGAAGTTAGTAAAAAATAACTCAGGTGGGTACTGGGAATGAATCTGTGTCACGCAATCGGGGATTTTAAAAAGTGATTTCAAATACTTCGCAGAAAACAAAACTAAACTTGAAATGAAAATACTTAAAATCACGGCCAAACTAAATCCGGTAATTAAATACAACTACCGAAAAAAAGAGAATATTGAGACAGATAAATATGAGGTTGTTGATTTTCCGAAGTTGACATTTCACCACAGTTGGACAAGGTTCTAACTGACATTTTTTTCAAAAATGACCTTTGATGCAAAACCATTTTTGTATGGTTTCTATGACCAAAATAACTTTCAGAGCCATCTGTGTTGTATTTCCGTAGATACTTGTATGACGAAGTTCTAACATTTAGTTTGTAAAGCTTACTATTATAAGAAATAAATTAGTTGCCTGAAATATCCATACAAATTGAAAATATCTACCAAGTAAAAATAAAATTCCCGTCGGGGGCATTTACTCGGGAGATATTTTCAATGTGCATAGATATTTCAGGCGACTAATTATTGCTTATAATAATTTGTTATCCTTTGTGCTATGCATAAAAAACCTTGTCTTATAAACATTAGTTTATCATTAAAAAATAATATAAAGCTTCCGTTTATTTTACAAGGTTCTAATATCACTTTGAATTTTTGCAATTATCATTTTTGGTATCCGACAGTTGATCCTTTTTATGAAGTGCAGCGTAGTTTGTCGTTATACGTAGTTCTAACTTCGCCTTACGACCTTATGAGGTGTCAAAGTTTGCAAATACGATTTCTCATAGTCTATTTAACATTTTTTGATTTTAAGGTTCAATCTTGTGTAAAGTATTAATTAATCAATTAATTAGATCGTGGCCCTATATTGGAATCGCATTAGGGTGCAGTAAATGTAGTTAGAACCTAATGCATTGGAATATTATGCCATAGCTTGTTCGGCGTGGTTTTATCTGTCTTATTTAAATAATTTCTTTTAAAATATGTTAAAATAAAATACTTAAATAAAATCAGAAATTGGTAAGTAGATAATGAGAAATCGTTGCAAATTTTGACACCTCATATCTCAGAACAAAGTAAAGTGAAGTTAGAACCCTCTGCAACTGAGGTTACGATATGGTACGATACAAATGATAAATTGTTTGCTTGAACAGATATTACAGCTCAAATTAATAATACATGTACGAACATTAATAAAATGTTAATTTTTATTAATATTGCTGGCGTTGCTGGGGGCTATCCTTAAAAGATAGACATATACCATCGCGGACTTTTCTGTAAGTCTTTTTAAGGCGATGCCATAGGCAGTAATGCAAAATCATGTGTTTTTGGTTTGAAAATTTGGTCGCCAAAAATGTTTCAGATGCTTTAAATAAATACTGCGAGTAGAATACATCTTGGCCTTTGAAATAATCGAGTATTTTTTATATAAGTCTTTTTATAAGCCTAGAAAAAAATAATGTATAAGGCCTATGAAAACTGCTTTAAAGTTCAAAATCTCCTACTTACGAACCCATTTTCGGTTATGATTTTATTGTATAATGTGGCAAATTAACTTATTTATAAAATGATCGGAAAAATTTAAATATTTATGCCTGAACATCCACAAAATAAAAAAAAGGCACTTTTTGGCCACGTTTTTTTCTTGAATAAATCAAACCAGGCGGATGGTGTTAAGCGGGAATTTAAACCTTATCGCCATCTACGTAAGGGTTGTTATTGATAGCGGCTCAATTTAAAATATTACACGACGTAGTGCATCGCCGTAAGATATACAATTCCGTAGTACATTATTTTGATGTATCTCATAAGGTTTAGCCAGCAACATTAGTAAAAATGTAAGAGCGCCCGAAAATATATTTTTTCGACTTGATTATAAAACATCGACTTTTCTCTACTTTCTATAATTTAATATGCATGTATTATATATATATATATATATATATATATATATATATATATATATATATATATATATAAACCTTCCGGAAGAAATTCTCTAAATGATGATCTCTAAACGAAAATTTCAAATCGTACATTCAGAGAAAAAAATCTAAAATAAATAACAGTTTGATAATGCATTCGGAAGGCGAAACAGCTGTCACACGTAGTAATAATTACACAACAGAACTTGTTTATAACATAAGAGATTCAAATTAAATTAAACATGATAACAGTAAATAAATGAAGCAGATAAAAATTAATTTCATAGCTCTCTGGGGATTCAAATTCATTGAAGAAAATGAATATTTCATGTAACTTCTTGCTAAAAAGTTTGGAGCGTTAATACACAGATGTCAGTAACTTGGCATTGTTCTAAACAATCAGTTAAATAAAATTATTCATGAAATTAAATAAAAGCAACTAATAAATAATTGAAGTACTTCACCGTATATTTTTATGTTCTCTAATCATTGATTCAAAGTAAAAGCGTGTTTTTAGAGCGATTTTTATTTAAAAATGTATTTTTAGCGGGAAAATGCGAAACTCAACGGCTTCGACAGAAAAAAGTGTACGATCATACAGATATGACTAACGTTGTAAATTTAAATTCATTGATAACTAGCCAACTTTATTTACGATAATAACATAATACAATGGTGTACGTCAGATTCCCTTCATACTATTAGCTGATTTTGAGGCCATTCAGTTGAACACCATAGTGCGTGAAGGAAGGACATAGTGGCAAAGTGAAAACGAGTTCTCCGGTAACTGAAGCGTGACAGAATTACGATAACATCACATTAAAATAATAAAGTGTTATCGTTAATAACAATGGAAGGTAAAGAAAAAAACAATATCAATAATTCTCCATCAAAATGAAATAACACCATCCTAATTGAACGAATACGAAAAGAAAACATTTAAAAATCGAATTAATAAATAATTCAACACATAAGGAATACGTTAAAGTATCTAGCAACTTTGATGGAATATAAACCTTATAGACGCACAAAACAATTTGAATCATTCGATTTTGGCATGTATTCACTCTGATTACTTACATCCTGCTGAAATTAATTGGGTTACGCGATTACTGTGCGTTGTTTATAATTTGCAAGCGCCAATGCCGGATTAATGGTAAAATAGAACGTACTTAGTGCAAAACCCTTGCAAATTCAGATCATAATTGTATACACATCGCTTCACATTACAACCGTTTATAAAACTATTAGTTTGTATCGCGAATTAAACAAAATATCACGTAATTTAGCAACCGAAAGAGTTAACGTAAAGAACTATTACAAACATTTCTGTGAAGAAACAAGTTTGTAGGTTAGTTTTTTGTCTATGGTTAGTTTGAACTTAGAGTAAGGTCAGGCGCCAAATATTTAAAAAAAGCATCTCGTTGTCCTTGAGCGCATTGAATGGTTATACGTATACATCTGCGAGCCGAACTGCCGAACTGAACGTCAACTTATGGGAAAGAAACGAAGCAACCGCAAATGGCGCAAAACGCCGCTTGCAGTTGATTCGTTCCTTTCCAATTCGCGATACGGTTAATGTATACGTACCCTTAGAATCGTCTTGAACACAAAATTTCGGCATTAATTTTGAGGTAAGGTTTTGCATGATATTTACGAATATTTTTTTATGCACAGAAAGTTCGGCTGATAACATAGCCACAATAAGTTAATATTATGGTCTGTAACTAGGATTAGCCCGTCCCAAGTAATCGTACAACTAAAAGAGAATGCTGGACATTTTTTTTAACGATTTATTGGAAAAATTTCAGAATCGCTGGACACGCTTAATTGGAATATATTTTTGAAATAACACTTCGATTCAACGGGTTGTTTCGGAGAATTTGAACAATTCATCAAATTTCAACGTCCATTTTCGGGTTCTGTGAAAGACTTATTCAAGTTCTGTTTTTATATCATTGTAAGCTAGTTGCTTGACAAAACTGAAATAAAAACAGAAATTGAAAAAATCTTTCACAGAACTTGAAAATGAACGTTGAAATTTGATGAATTGTTCAGATTCTCCGAAACATACTATAAAATAAAACAACTATTTACGTCGGAAGAGATGGAAAATATTGCATTAAAGTTTCTTTTTTTTTCAGTGTTCTAAATTTCACGTGTTTTGACAGTTTCGACCACCATGTTTTAATCTGACGTTTGTCGTAGGAAAACGCATAAATTATTTAAATAACCCAAACTCAGAACCCAGTAACCCATTATGTGCATACTTTTTCGTCTTCCCCGACATAAATAGCCGTTTCTTGTAGCAATGAAGCCTAAACCAAGTGTTACATTAAAAAATGCGTAAAGCAAGTCTCGCGATTATAAAAAATTACCGATTTATTTAGCAACAAACGTTTTTTTTACAATATTTAATATACTACAAAGAATGTGTCGTTGTATCGATAATGAATACATTAATTTGTTCTGCATTGCTTACCTGTTTTATTTTAAAGTAAATCTATTTGAATTTCGTATTTGATTTCGATAATGAATGAATGCAAATCTTGAAAACGGAAATTAACACACTTCCCGACATTTGATCGAGCTGAAACTCAGTAGGTAGACTCGTTGTCGATGACAATGCATTTTATCAATTTTGCTGGCAATCACACATACACACGTGCGGACGTATGACATTACAGCAGTTAATATACGAAATAAATATCGGTCATACCCGGTCGGCATTTGGCGAGGTTGTTAGCGCGGTTGAATCCAGTCCAAGAAATATCCAGAAATAGATCTATCATAGTAAAAAAACGGTTCCATGATAAATCAACACATCGACAATTCAACACACCTTTAAAAAGTGATATAAAGTCATTAGAAACGATGAAAAAAAATTTAAACCTAACCTAACCTAACCTGCTTAACCCAGTCAATAAAGTTTTTGTTGCATCACTTTCCATGGAATAGAATAAATATAATTTAAAGTCATGACTTTATATAACTTTTTAAAGATGTGATGAATTATCATTTTTCAAAAAAAAACATTGTTTTATATATCATTGGATGATTTTTTATCGTTTGTTTTATAAATATAGTTTCAGAAATGTCACGAGAGACACGAAAATCTTAATCCGTAATAATCAGTGTTTCAATTTCTCTACTATTAATAATAATTCTTCATTTTCGGTTAAATATCTAAAATTCTGTCGATTTTAATTATTGATTCGATAAAAAGAACACGCAAAAAACCTTGTATATATACCCTTGAGAGACTGATACAAAACATTGAATCAAATAATGTGAACAAAATAAACTTACATTGTTATTATCTATTTATTTATTAATTTTATTTTAGCCACTGGTACATCCAAGTTAACAAATGTCTAATTTATTATTAATTACACACACGCATTATTACATTATAATTATTTATTACGTATTCTTTTGATTAAATGGCTCCAAAAATTCACCTTGAATCTATCAATTGGTGCAGACTTTATGGTTTTTGGTAGCCTAATTTCATTGCACGTTTTTGTGCTATGTCTGTGAATGTCCTTATTGTATATAATTTTCATTTAAAAAGTATTTTTGTAATAGGTTTTTTATTATTTTATGTATAAATATCATCACTGTTTCACTGTTGTCTAGTTTAGTTTCTTTAACATTTTAGTTACTTTTGAAAATATAGATTAAAATAGAATTATTCTAATTGCTCTATTTTAATATACATATATTTATATACTATATTTGTGTATCCTATTTTAAAAGTCGCTAGCATATAAATTTACGTTATGTCTGAACAAAGCTAGCATTCGACCTAGACCTTTCACCTTTCACCGATACATCATAATATAATTCATACGTCATTTGTGTAACCAGGTTAATTCTCAATAACTCTAGATCATTCCCACTGGAGTCACTCCAAAAAAAATCAATTTCAATCAAAATTATTCATACTTCATTTTTGAAACCAAGATAACTCTCAATAACTCTAGACCATTCCTGCTCGAGTCACTCCTAAAAAAATCAATATCAATCAATATTATTCATACGTCATTTTTGTAACCAGGATAATTCTAGGCAACTCTAGATCATTCCCACTCAAGTAATTCCTAAAAAAATCAATATCAATCAATATTATTCATACGTCATGTTTGTAACCAGGATAATTCTAGGCAACTCTAGATCATTCCCTCTCGAGTCACTCCTAAATCAAGTATCGTTGTATCACACAGTGACGTATTTCACGACGAAAGGTGGTGATGATTCATCGATGAATATTATGACATAATACTAATTCGCAAATACATTTATGTATGCAAAACACATCGTTTAAACCAGCGATTCCCAACCTGGGCAATTTCGCTCAATAATATATATATATTACTATTTTATCATGTAATATATTTTGTTTATTATTGTAATCATAGAATAAAGCAGAAAACTAGTAGTGTCTTCCATACAAATTTGAATTGAAACAAATGTTCCATTTAGCCCACTAGCCCAGCGCACCGTCTCACTTATACTCGTCTGACATCGTAGATCCTGTGTTTCGGAAACTAAATAATTTAAAACTTTTGGATAGACGCTTCGACGCATTTTAAATGACATTAAAAATAGATACACAAAAATTAAGAACATGTTGAAGGAGTTAAATATCTTGTCATTTGAACAAATTATTTACTTTAATACCATATTTTTAATCTACAAGATAATCAATGGCCATACGTCTAGTGAATTCCTAAGAAAAAATGATAAACTACAGAACAAACACACACATGAGACGAGGAAAAGAAATGAATTGAGACTCCCCTTCAGGAAAAAAACAAAAAGTCAAAAGTAATTGATGTACGGAGCGTTGAAGATATTTGGAGAGCTACCAGAAGAAATAAAATCAGAAGAAAACATAAAAACATTTTAAATTAAATTACGAAAATATGTGATTGATTCATTTTAAATGTGTTACTATAATAATATGTATATGTATATAAGGATTGTATTAGGACATAGATAACTATGTACCTACTTAAAATACCGCAATAAACAATAATAATAAACAATAAAGCTAATATTAACCCGCTAATGACCACTTTTTTTTCAAATATGACTTAAAAATTACAAATATGGACTCAATTTACTCGAAAGCGAAAGCTCAAATCAAAAAACGTTATACCGTCGACTCCCAAGTGTGATAAAGATTCAGCAGTTTCCCGCTTGTACTACGAGTTTCCGGACACTGTATACATATATACGGTAACCAACAATTCAACACTCCATAAGATAATATTTATTTTCCCATACAAGCAATTCAACCTTTTTACCTAAAAATGACCTTAAAACATTGGAATTTCGAAAAAAGTTACTAAGTACCTCTTTTACTTCTAAAATCATGTCGAATCTCCCCTCGAAGCTAACGCATTTTACTCCCGGACACTCTGTACAGTTGCTATGGTTGCTACAGTTGAACAAGCGAACATTTACATTTTTATTTATAAAGATTAAAGATTAAGTTAATTACAATTAAATTAATCACAAATTACTCATTGAAAGTATATTTGAGGCACGTACCAGAGTGGAATATACTCTCAGTATCGCCCTGTTGTAAGACCACCATTCAGAATTGAAACGTTGCTTGAAATGGTTTTGGCCGTATTTGGTGACCAGATCTGAATACCCAGGAGCTCTCCCACCTTCCCCTCCCAACTACCTTCAGCCTCACAACATACTCCAATTGGAGATGCCATATTCTAACTGTCTGGGAGCAGTTGGGATTCTAGTGGTTTCAGATTAGAAAAATATAATAAAATTTTCAGTGCGCATTAACGTATTTTTGACTTCACCGGTTTATTATGAATACACAGTTATTAAAATGTATAATTTAAATTGGTAATGACATTATAGTAACCTTATTAAGATAATCATAAACCTTCGATATAATAATCAGTGATCAACATTTTCATATCTCTTATTTGCTTTAGAAACGTTTTCTGCGCAGATGGTATTGACAGATAATATCTTAATCGGACCACTTACGACATTATCAGTATGTGGTAACAACCAAATATTAGTAAAAAGATAGAGAATCGTTATATTTACAACTTTCAACAATAGTATACCGGAGTTGAGAAATAGATACACGCTTAATGCACGCATTTTATTTTTAAAAGTCTTTTTAATGCATTTTAATAGCCATTTCGTTAAGGCGAAGTTTAATAATAATAATAATAATTTTAATTGGAATTATTTATTATTAATGCTAAATCACTATTTTGATTAATATTTATAACGAATTGGTGTAAATTATGAATAACAAAAAATATGCTTTAGATACATTGAAGGTTTTCCTATTGTTTCTTGAGTAGAATACAAATAAAAAAATAAATTTTATTCTTCTTTTGGTTAAATTTCCATACAAACATTCGAATTTGACTGGAGTTTTCCTACATTTCACGCTGCAGTGAGATTGGCAATTGAGTGAATCGAGATTCAGTCACCGGTCGCTTGTGCTCTTTTGTCGAATACGAACGTTTTTATTCGATTCATTCTAGTTTGATGAGCATTTTCGTACGTTCCATAGTGCAGTAGGGTCGAATATGGCTTGTACAATTTTATTTATCTTTCTTCCAGATGGCCATCTCAAAGCCCCCCTCGACTTGGTATCTCGGGAGGGCTGGGGTGCCCGCGAGCCTGCGATGACCGAACCCATGCGCAACCCGGTTTCGCACGTCATCATTCACCACTCCTACCTCCCACCGGCCTGCAGCACCCAGGAGGACTGCATAGGCGCCATGAAGGTCATACAGAGTATGCACATGGACGACAATGGATGGAACGACATTGGATACAGGTAGAATATGGCCACATCGGGCCTAATGACCACACGGTCGACAATACAATCTTAATAATAAGTATAATGACGGCCTCCGTGGTCGAAGGGTAAATAATAAGTATAATAATATAATAACATTACTGGAAAACTTTGAAATGTAAAAAATATTGTACCAAATAAAAAAAATAAAATAAAAAAATGACGGCCTCCGTAGTCGAAGGGTAAATAATAAGTATAATGACGGCCTCCGTGGTCGAAGGGTAAATAATAAGTATAATGACGGCCTCCGTGGTCGTAGGGTAAAATAGTAAATTGAAATGGTAAATTTTAGTAAATCTATGTAAGTAAATTTTATTAGATTAATTTGTGTTATTCCACAAATTACTCATTTCAAATGTTATACCTATAGTATATTTGCGGCACGTTCCAGAGTGGAGTTACTCTCAGTTTCGACCGTGTAAGACCACCGTATACCCCAATTGGTGATGCCATAGTCTCACTGGCTGCAGATGGTTGGGAGCAGTTGAGACTCTTGTGCAGTTTCACATAATTTATATATTTATTTTAAATTTTGGTGTACTGTTATTTTTCTCTTCTTTGCAATACATTTGGATGATCGGGAGATTTTAATAACATTAAAACGTTCTGATATTATTATAGCAAGCTGAAGGCTGAACTTTTAGAATTTTTGAAAAAAGTTGAATTTGAGGCTGGCCGAAAAAACGTGTGACGTCACGGTACATGTGCGAGTACTGCAGCACTGTCATTCGTATTATAAATTGCACCGATCGTGTCTCGTATGACGTCACGAGATACCATTGAATATGTTTCACCCAAGTTCGCTTAGAAAGCTCATAACTCGGTCATTTTTGGAGATATCGAAAAACTAAATTTACTGTCATTATTGACTATTTAAATTTAATACAGTCTCATCACAGTAAATATTTTTTAATGTCGCTGATTCGAAATTAATCATATCCTTAAATTAAATATACCTGCCTGAGAGCAGCAGTTTTGTATTATAAGGCAAGGATCCTGGGTTCGAGTCCTGGTGTGACCTATCCTTTTCTGATTTTTCTGTTTTAAATTTTATTTATTATTATTGTCTTCAATAATAAAATTTTACATTTTGAGGTTTTACTTATTAAGTTATTCCAAAAAAATAAAATAAGAGTTGAACATAGTTTGACGGTTATTAGACCTCTAATTCGATTGAAATTTTGAAATCACTCTTCCTTCCCACTTGTAAACAAAACAAGCTCAAAGGATAGATATCTTTGTGACACACAATCGGAAAGGAACTGATAAAGAACATCGGCGAGGTGAGACGAGCCAGTCATTTTCTCTGACGACAAATCTTGCGAAGACACCGTGGAGATAAACGAGTTTAAAAATTACATCATAATTTGTCTAAATAAACATGAAGAAATTAAAAAAAAAATATATATATATAAAATAACACTAACACAACCTACAGCCAACAAACATGAAGATGTAGAAATTAACAAACATGAAGATGTAGATATTAACAAACATGAAGAATGGAAAAAAATAAACATAAAGATGAGGAAATTGTGATGTACCACCAATACAAAACTCCCTACAGCCCGCCTCGGGAATCCCTTGTGAGGAGGACTGTTAATAAACCGCTTTACTTTGAACTTTTGAATAGTCATTAAAATATATTTAAGGGTGTCTTAGAATGTTTTTCGTTCCAATCTATATTGCCATATGATGCGGACTTTCTTGGCTCCAGAAATGCAAAATCAGATTGGCTACAATAGCGACACATTTTTCCAGCAAGATGGAGCCATTTTTCACGTGACAAATGACTCGTTAGCTGCTCTTCACGATTTATTCCCTGAAAAAGTAATTAGTCGCCGAGGAGACATCAACTGGCCACCGGGGAACCAGATTTAACGCCTGTTGACTGTTTCCTATGGTGCTACTTAAAAAGCAAAGTTTTCAACCCACCCAACTTCAATTTTTTAAAGCAAACCACAGACGAAATCAATGCAATTTCGAGAGCAACTAATTTCTATCATAGTTTAAGAATTTATTTTTTACAGTTTCTTATCTGGTGGAGACGGCAGAATCTACGAAGGAAGGAGTTGGAACCACGTGGGAGCTCACGCACCAAACTACAACAACCGAAGCATCGGAATCTGCATTGTCGGAGACTGGCAAAGTTAGTCAAAGTGTTGTCCCCGAATTTGATAGTTTCCAGGGCCTTGGATAAAGCTCGGCTGATCGATCCTTTACTTGGAGGGTATACTCCATCAGTAGGTAATATCTCAGTATATAAATGAGTGTATGTTTTCGTCTTCCGTCTTCCAGCTTCCTGGCCGGAGGGGATGGGCGCATGTACCGAGGGAGGGGCTGGAATAGAATTGGAGCCCATGCCATAGGATACAACAACAGAAGTATAGGAATCTGTGTCGTTGGAGACTGGCAAGGTATGAATGGAGATTTAAGCTTGGGGCATATGATGGTGCATGATTATGGATCTAATCCTCTACTTTTAACGTGCGTTACCGCAAACCACTAAACGCATAATCGGAAATAAAATGCGTTAAATTGTCACGGAAAACGTGTTAAGAAAGAGTCTTAGGACGGGTTCCTTCCCAGAATTTTAACGGTTCATTAAATTCCAAAGTTATAATTTTAAGTTCTGCGAAAGTCCTATTCAAGTTCTGTTATTATCCAAGTACTGTGAAACAACCGGCCCATGATGAAATAATTTGGACAGAACTTTTACAGAATTTGAATAGAACTTTCGCAGAACTTAAATAATATTAACTTAATTTGATGAATTGTTCAAATTCTGTGAAACAACACATCCTTAGGACCTACTATATATGTGGGTTTTTTTTATGTATTGCGCTTCTTACTCCTTCTGGAAACTAACTAACCAACTAACCGTCTTGTAATTTCCACGAAGGAAGGTGTGTGCCTGAGTTGGCCTAGCGTATGGTTGATAAGTCCTCCATCACGACACAACCAACACTCTCCGCTTACTGTTGTGAAGTTGAAGATTATCAAATTATTTGTAATTCGGAAATTTTATATTTCTTCAAAAAAGGTAATGCCGCGACACATCTTGGCGCATACATTTTGAGTCGTTTACTTTCATGTCAATTTAAAAAAAAAATACTGCACAAGATTTCATACATCGTCTCGTATAAACTATAGGACATTGCGTAAGTTTTACCTCGTGAATATGGATATATAATGGCTACTTCTGGAAACACCAAATTCAACCTCGTGAATATAGCTACTTCTGGAAACACTAAGTTTAACCTCCTGAATATGGCTATTTCTATATATTCTTAAACACCAAGTTTAACCTCCTGAATATGGCTACTTCTAGAAACACCAAGTTTAACCTCCATAATATGGCTACTTCTGGAAACACCAAGTTTAACCTCCTTAATATGGCTATTTCTGGAAACACCAAATTTAACCTTCTGAATATGGCTACTTCTGCAAACACTAAGTTTAACCTCTTGAATATGGCTACTTCTGGAAGTACCAAGAACCAAAAAAACCGCAATAATCAAACAACTCTACTGGTTCAACTTTAGCTTTGGTGGATTAGTTAACTAGGGATAATCTTTGATTGCTGTTAAAAAGGTAAACTCTGTTTATATTGTCTTATCCGATTTATCTCTTCTGGGAAGCTGTTCCTTCGTGGTGTAATTGCTGATTTCGTGCTGCAAAATGGAAATTAAAGGTATAATTTAATATTAATTCATCTTATCCTTAAATTATTCATAAATAAATGTTGCTTAGCAACGCTAGTTAAGGCATATGCTTTGCATTTGCTCTCTGATTATTTTTTGTAATATCATATAGAAAAGAATTAGCTTTGATCCCAAAACAAATAAATATTTAAAGAAGAGTATATCAGAGAGCGCAATAAATAAACTGCCAGTAAGCCATAGGATATTTAGGTAAATAAATAGGATTTAAAAAAATATATATTATTTGAGGACCCCAGTAACCAAGGTAAACAATAATATTTGACATTCATTTGAAAAAAATCAATTTTAAAGGTATATTTTTATGATATCGTTTTTTTTCTGGAACATAATATTTCATAGATTTGTAATGTTGAAAGGTAGATGAATTGGAAATTATAGATTTGTTATGTCGAAAGGTAGTTTGATTAGAATATTTAATTTGGTCATATTGAAAATTATTTGTTGATTTGGTTACTAGAATGTAGCAGTAACGATACAATCATCTCCTAGTTGTTTTGCAAAATGACAACAATGTCATTTGCAACCAACGTAGGTGAACAGGGGATTATTATGTCATCTGTACAGATGAACATGGATAGTCTAAGACCCCAAAAAACAAAAGCAGGTATTCCTAGACAACGTATGAAATGGACGAACGATGTCAATATGTTCATTGTTCGTTCATATTTTTATGTAACCAAACTAGAAACAGATATGTTGTTATATAGGAAAAAATTACATTCACTTTTCTCACAAAATTATCCGATTGTCCAGGTAAACGAACAAAGATTAGCAGACCAAAAGCGAGCAATTTTCAAAAATAATTTAATTCCTGTAGTCACATTAGAACAGATTAAAAGAGAAGTAGCAGATAGATTGCAAATGGTAAATAATTTAGAACAAATTAACACAAGTAATGTCATATCAGATGCATTGAATGTAGATAGTTTGGATAATATTCTAGTCGAAATGTCCAATGATATTACAGTAGATTCAAATAACTTAGACGTTATTTATAATCTTAGGGAAATCAACATTGCAAATTTAAACTTTGTTGATGATAATGTAGTAGAATTAGCTAACTTACTTTATAATAATATAAACAGATATATAGATGTAGAGCCAACAGTTAGACCAAAATTACCAAAATTACATACGTCAAAGAAATTATCTAAATTAATTTTTGAATTAAATAACATAATTTTACCAAAAATCATATTTGACGAAATTAGTTTTTTAGATCTTCATACAATAGTATATGCTACGGCTATTACTGTTTGTAATAAGTTAGGAATCAAATTATCATCCTCTGATGATAGATCATATAGTCATAGTAAACCAGAATGGCAGATCAGATTAGAAAATGATGTAGTATTTTTAAGAAGTAACATAGCTAGAGTAATAGAATATAAAAATGGGAATAGAAGTAGGAAAATTTTGAGACATGTAGATGAAATTGGGAGAAAATTTGGTTATAATATAGATAGTCATAATAATGAAAATATAATCAATGATTTATTGGATTTATTAAAACAAAAATTAGGCGTAAAAGCTAGTAGATTAAAAAGATATAATTATACGTATAATAAAAAAAATAATAACAGATTATTCCATAAAAATGAAAAAATATTTTATTCCAAACTTGACGATAGACAAAATATTATTTCGAATAATAATATTCCGTTGCCATCTGAATCAGATATGCGCGATTTTTGGACTAAAATTTGGAGTAAAGATATAAAACATAACGAGTCAAGTCCCTGGATAGAAAATGAAGAACTCAATTTTTCAGGCATTGAACAAATGAGTTTTTCTAATATATCGGTTGAATTGTTAACCAAAATTATTAAAAATACTCATAATTGGAAAGCCACGGGTTGCGATTGGATACATAATTCTTGGTACAAACGTCTAACTACTTTACATCCTCTTTTGGCAAAAAATCTTTCAAAATTTGTCAGTCAACCACAAAATTTTCCAAATTTTCTAACTAAGGGCATTACTTATATGTTGCCCAGAAGCGAAAATATTAATAATCCCTCTCAGTACAGACCCATTACATGTTTACCGACAATATACAAAATATTAACCTCTTGCTTGACAGATTTAATATATACTCATTTAGATGAAAAAAATATTTTATCTGAGCAACAAAAAGGTTGTCGCAGAAAACATATGGGATGTAAAGAACAATTAGTTATTGATTCTGTAATTCTAAAACAGATTCAAACTCGAAAACGTAATTTACATACTTGCTATATAGACTACCAAAAGGCTTTCGATAGTGTCCCGCACTCGTGGCTGATCAAAGTATTAAATATATATAAAATTAACCCCATTATTATTAGCTTTTTGGAAAATATTATGTCCTTTTGGAATACCAATTTACTTATCAATTTAAAAGGTAAGAAAATAGTAATACCGGGCATTTCAATTAAAAGAGGAATTTTTCAAGGAGACTCATTGAGTCCTCTTTGGTTTTGTTTAGCATTGAATCCTCTATCTAAAATGTTAATTAAAAGCAAGTTTGGAATAAAATTTAAGGGTAATACAGGGGAGAGTAGTACAATTTCGCATTTATTATATATGGATGACATAAAATTATTTTCGAATTCTGAACAAAATTTAGAGAAAATGATCGAGGTAGTTAAAAACTTTTCAGATGATATCAAAATGACTTTTGGTTTAGATAAATGTAGAACGATCCATATAGAGAAAGGCAAAATTGTAGATGGGGACGAGAGTATATTTAGAAATTTCCAAATTACTAGTTTGAAAATGGATGAGGTTTATAAGTATTTAGGATACCCACAATCAAATAGATTAGACCATAGTAGTATTAAAAATGATATTAGGATTAAATTTCAAACTAGGATCACGAAAATTTTAAAATGCAATCTATCTGCTAAAAATTTAGTAAAAGCAATAAATACTTGGGCAATAACTCTATTAACGTACTCATTTGGCATAATTAAATGGTCTAATACAGATTTAGATAACTTAGAAAGATTAATTAGAACTACGCTAACAAAGTTTAATTGCCATCATCCAAATTCAGCTATAGAACGAGTTAATTTACCTAGAAATTTAGGAGGTAGAGGTATAGTCAAAATAACTTCTTTGAAACATAATCAGGTAGAAATGCTAAGAACTTTTTTCCATAGGAAAGCTCATAGCTCAGAAATGCACAAAATAATTTGCAAGGCAGATAGAAATATTACACCTTTAAATTTATACGATGAGAATGCCAACATTTTTATAAATCCCAACCAGGAATTATTAGATTCCTGGTCAAATAAAATTTTACACGCAAAACACTTCAATTATCTCAACCAAACGTATGTTGACAAAATTTCGTCAAACAAATGGTTGAGTATTGGAGAGTTGAGCGCAGAAATAGAAGGATTTATGCTTGCCATTCAGGATAGAGTCATTAATACTAAAAATTATAGAAAGCATATAATCAAAGATACAAATCAAATTGATGATTTGTGTAGAAAATGTTTGGCTTTTCCGGAAACTATAGAACATATTATATCGGGATGTTCTATATTAGCACCGTCCGAGTATACATTTAGGCACAATCAAGTTTTAAAAATAATTCAACAAAATTTGGTAATTAAACATAACTTGATTGACTGCCGTAATGAAGTACCATATTATGAATACGAACCAAATTCATTTTTAGAAAACGAATTTTATAAAATATATTATGATAAAACTATACTAACAGACCGAGCGATTAGTCATAATAGACCCGATATAGTTTTACATGACAAAATTAAAAAAATAACTTTATTCAAAAATCTGTTAGTGAAAAAATAAGAAAATACACAGATTTAGGAAATGAAATAAAAAGAATTTGGCATTCTCAGACTATAAAAATATTACCATTCGTTATTTCGGCTACTGGCATTATACCTAGCTCTCTAATTAAAAATTTAGGCGTATTAGATCTATCAAAAAAATTATATATAAAGATGCAAAAGTCGGTCATTTTGAATACATGTAGGATAACAAAAGATTTTTTAAATATTTATGTTGAGGGATCAGTAGGATTTATAGGCTCCGTTAGAAGTTCTACCGAGCCGAACCCTCTGATATGAAAATATCTGGAGTCGGTGAATTATTTTCCTATTTGATCTCTGGTGAGTTGACGTGTTGTTCTTGTATTGTTTTGTATTTATTTTGCTTATATAATGCACTTACATAATGTTGATTGACTAGATGATCATTTGTGGAAAAGTGAGTGGAAGGGTTAAGTTTTTCCTTTGGGGAAGATTTAACCCGGACAACTAAATCGGAAGTTAAAAAAAATTTATTACATAAAAATCAATAAATTAACAAAAGTGTCTAATACATTATATTCATTAACAAATTACACCTATTAAGAAATTGGGTTAATCTATATTAGCTAAGCATGGAAAATAATATGTCCCTACTTTATTTAAATTACCATTTGTGTATTTTTGATGCATGTCGACTAACAACTAGCTTATTAACTCACTCTGTTTCCTTAATGGGCGAAATCTTCAAATGCTAGGCGAACAACTGCTCATCATCTCTTTGCTAACATGATGCAACGTTAATTTCGATAAAACTAAATTGGATTGACTGGGAAATCCGTAAAACGGGAATTTTTTTGCACTGTGTACTGAATGAACAGTGTACTGATGAATACATAAATATTAACAAACACTCTTCTCTCATTAATCCTCCAACCAAAGGAGAACTTCCACGCAGTACACCTACTGGTCTAACAACAAAAACTCTTTTTCCAGTAATCCTGCCACCCAAGGAGCAACTCCACGCAGTGCATCAATTGATCGCCCTCGGCGTTGAGCGCGGTTATATCGCCGAAGACTACATCCTGCTCGGCCACCGGCAGACCAGACCCACGGAGTGCCCCGGCCAGGCACTGTACGAGGAGATCAACTCCTGGCCGCACTACTCGCCTTGCCCGCCGCCTGTCATCGAGGCTCAGCGACTCCTTCAGCGCGAGCCCAACGCTGTCGGCAACCCGGAAGACGAGTGTCCCGACAGTAAAAAAAATTAGATTATTTTCCCATTAGGGAAATATGTTAAGCGTATCAACAAACACACCGCATTTTTTACAAATAAACTAAGACAAATAATGTGATTTTGGTCCTTCCAGCCGGATATTTTCTTGCGATTTCAAGGGAATGTTAAACAAACCTGAAACAAAAGAGATGTTTTGATTTTGGTATTTAGAGCTGGATTTCCAACAGTATACGAAAATTTGGTCCTTCGAGCCGGATACTGATTTCCAATTTTCATAGTAAAACAAACACAAATGAAATAAAGAAGTTAGGTTAGGTTATTGGTTTTTCGGACTTCCAACTTAGGCAATACATACACTATTACCAATGTGAAAATTTGGTTCTTCGAGTCAGAAATACATTTTCTATTTCAAGAATATTCAATACAATCTAACGAATAAAACCGGATTTTAGAAATTTGCCACTCGAATTTTGATCTTTCGATCCAGATATTGAACAAACATCGAGAAAAATCAAAGTATCGAACACAAAACTTGATTATAATTTTGGATTTTCGACACAAATTCTGGCTGGCTTTGTATACTATTATTACTATGTAATTTAATTATTTATGGCAGCATATTTAATTTATTAAATTCGATTTAAGAATTTTCATATTTCCAGCTTGATTCTGGCCATCATTGACTGTTCACTAATACAAATGTCTCTGGTTAAAAAAAAATTCTTTGGGTAAAATGTAAAAAACTTAATCGAGGCAGAATTAAATTTGACAACTTGGTGAATCAAAAATGATTTAATGAGATACATATTACTTATACTTCACAGCAGATATGTTAACTGGTTTCGTGTAATATTGGTTGTAATAATATTAATTTTGAATAATAAATTTTGTTAAAAATCATTAATTACTAAAAAATCCCAAATATCGACCAAATGTCGATGGTTCCTGATGCGTAGGTTGATCGTGGCTCGTTGAACTATTATTTAGCTGTAATGTGATAAAAACTAAATTAATTAAAATGAAAAATAAACACTTTTTTTGTAGAAAGCAGTCACTTTGTGTTTTAACATATTCATGCAAATAAAACAGTTACTTTGTTTATAACCACGAAATTTTACGTATTTAAATTTTTAAGACCGACCGGTTTCGCTTAGCAGAAGCATTTCAGGGAATAAAATTATTTAATAATTATTATAATAAGTGAGCTTTTGGTTTAATACTGTACCCTTAGCTAAAAGTGAGTTTTTAGTTTAATTTTGTACCCTAAATTAAAAAGTGCTCAAAATTAAAAAGTGAGTTTCAGGTTAATTTTGTACCCTAAACTAAAAAGTGAGTATAATTTCGAACCCTAAAGACGCTCGTGCTAAGCGGAACCGGTCGGTCATAAGTCATAACAAAATAAATAAACATTTAATAATTTTGTGATTATAAACAAAGTAATGTTTTATTTACAAAATATTATTTCATAGCTGATTATCCTCAGTCAGATGTAATACACGAGTTATAAAGTACAAATGATAGTATGATTTTGTGATAGGAATGAATATTATATATTTGCCACTATATTATAAAACGAATAAATACCTCAAATTAAATCATTGTTTTCATTTTATTATTGTGTAAGTTTACATTAGCTAACTTATGTCAGCAAATTGCAATGGCCATGATACCCCCCAATGTAATTTTACACCAGCTATCTTATATCAGCAAATTGCAATGGCCATGATACCCCCCAATGTAATTTTACACCAGCTATCTTATATCAGCAAATTGCAATGGCCCCGATGCCCCCCAATGTAAGTTTACACCAGCTATCTTATATCAGCAAATTGCAATGGCCCCGATGCCCCCCAATGTAAGTTTACACCAGCTATCTTATATCAGCAAATTGCAATGGCCCCGATGCCCCCCAATGTAAGTTTACACCAGCTATCTTATGTCAGCAAATTGCAATGGCCCTGATGCCCCCCAATTATGCCCAATAATTATATGCTGAAACCAACGCACACCAATAAAAAAGTATTTAATTTTAAGAATTGCCTCATGTAAGTGTTACGCAAAAGCAAACAAAATGATTAACTATACTACACAATCTTTCATTCATCTCGTAAGCACTTTGTTATTTCTAAAGATTTGATACGTACTGTTATAATCTTGGCCCTTGCTATAAATCAAACGCCGTTAGCTTTCGGAATAAACACTTGTTTATGAAAATCAACTAAGTAAATTTATAACCAATTTCTTACGCAATTTTGTTTGTGTCTCGTACTTAAAACTATGAAATTTCCCACGATTCCGGGATACTAGAAAAGTGTTTAAACAGGAACAGCTGTTCCTCCATGTACACTCTTAATTTCAACGAAGTACACAGTCTGCACGCTGTTCTTAAGTTCATTATTGCCACTGTCGTAAATATTTTTAATTGAATATTATATTCTAACTTCAATAAAAAGTTATTAAAATTGAAAATCAAAGTTATCATTTCTAGGAACTTTTACCATTACCTAAAGACTATATCATCTACATCTGCAGATCCGGATATCATTACATCTGCAGACGCAACTCTGGAATATTGCTCGCAGTGCGGGAGTTAATATTATTTTACTGCCTCCTCAACCGAGGTTCGTAGCAGTACCTAACATTTTTAAAACGATATGCCGCAAAGAATGCTGGGATTTGTGTTGAGTAGTCGCGATTCATCTACTACTAGCTTCTTAGTTTAATTTTGGAAATTTTTTAAATCGTATGTTAGTAAACTACGTATAATGAATGTATACGTTTTCAACAGAAATATATTTATAATTCAAAATAAATAATAATGTTCAAGCATTAAATCCAAAAGCATAAAACTACTAGAAGAGCTGTTGAAGAAATTAAAAATAATTTTCTTATGTCCACACCTGACACTAATAATAACTAAATTAATTAATTTCTATACCTCCAAGCGGCCTTTTGATGGGCTTCGCCCAATTTATTAAAGTGATAGTAAAGTTTTGCTCCTTTGTATAACTGTAATAACAGAAATTATTAGAATGTGTGTATTTTTCTATAAAATTAAAAACCATTTTAGAACGCTTATGAAATACATGTATGTCGCGTAACTGTGTTACTTTGAAATAAACTGGACGAATGAAAACTAATTTCTACTTTGACATAAAAATCAATTTCTCCTCCCCAACCTGTCAAAGAATTCCTATAATATACAGCATTACCTCCCGTATACCAATATGCCGTATACAAGTATACCTTATACCCTATAATTTTGAATCAAATCGGTTTGAGAGCTCTATTTAAGATATATTTTAGAGTCATTGTAGATATATTTTTATTTATTCATAGTCCCAGCTCAAGTTGTTGAACTTTATAAAGCCAAAAGGAACCAATTCCAAAAATAGCCAGTTCCTTGGAAAAATAATATCGGGCGAACCGTGAAATGAATAGATTTTTTCTATTTCAATTTTTATATTTGACTTTGGAAACAGTTATGTTTTGTTTGACTCTATCTTTTTGATTCTGTTATTCGAAGTTGGAAATTATTCATATTGGAAAATTTTGATCCCGGAAAACAAACATTTTCTAAAAAATTTCTTCTTGGAAAATAGATCGGTAATTTTTTTGAATACATGTAGCTCTTTGATAGATGTGAAGTTTCGTAAATTTATATATTTACAAGGAATTTTCTATGTTGGGTAATTTTGAATTACTGAAAAATGCGGGGTTTAGCTCAGTAAATTGTTCGGGTAGGGAAATTTTTATAAAAACATTTATCTTTTTTAAACAATATGAAGTTTGGAAAATTTCCACGGTAGGAATGTTTTACTTTACTGATTTTTATTTTACATTTTAGCTTAGAAAATTGGCCGGAAATTTTTTATAAAAACTTTTATCGTTTTGAAATTTTCGTTGTTGGGAAATTTATATTTTTCGAAAAAAAATCGAAATATTTTTCGTAAAACGCGTCGGAAAATTTTAAATGCAATTTGGAAAAAAAATAAGGTATATATTTCTTTTTAAATTTAGAAAATGGAAAAACAGCTCGGAAAATTGTATAAAGTTTTTGAAACTGAGAAATTTCAAGTTTTGTAAATTAATTATTTGATCCACGTTTTCTCATCGGGATGTTGAAATTTCATCGATTATTTTTTTAAATAACAGAGGGCGCTGTCTACAACAATCAAAACTGTTCAGGCTTTGAGATTCTAACACTATCTGATTAAACTGTATTATTATTTCCACTTGGAGTACCGTCGATAAGACACGTTTAAAAAAAATTGGGTTCATTATTTATCAAATGCCATTTATTTTACGTGTTATGATTTCGTTTGCTAGGTTCATTTCGTTTCAGGAAAATATGGCAAATATATTCCAAGAAAATAACACAGATGGCAATGGTTATGATGGTTACCACCTCCACAACACCATGATTGCAACCAAATAGTGTGTATTTTTAGTTATGTCTGAAAGACGACAAAACGTAATAAAGTGCGACATCTGTTGACGTTTTTTTGTAGTAATTTGAAGAAAAATACATCGTTTCTATTGCCAAAGCCAATTTTTTAAAATAATATATGTAGTATATTCCCGGCACTTTACAGAGTTGAAGATATACAGTTACAGTATCGCCCTGTTGAAAGACCACCACTCAGAATCGAATCCTTGCTTGTTGACATAATCTATCTATCTGAATAGCCAGGTACCACTCCCAAACCTGCCTCCCTAATCAATTGTTGAATATCCGAGTACCACTTCCAAACCTCCCTCCCAAATCAATTGTTGAATCGCCGGGTACCACTTCCAAACCTCCCTCCCGAAACAATTGTTGAATCGCCAGGTACCACTTCGAAACCTTCCTCCCCAATCAATTGTTGAATCGCCAGGTATCACTGCCAAACCTTCCTCCCCAATCAATTGTTGAATCGCGAAGTACCACTTCCAAATCTTCCTCTCCAATCAATTGTTGAATCGCCAGATACCACTTCCAAACCTTCCTCCCCATATGAGCTGTTCACAAAAGCGAACGAATTGAGTCTACGGGTAATAACTGTTTGTTCGCAAAATCGATCAATTAGCCTGAGGGGTTAATTATATCGTGAAACTGCAAGAGCTGGCGTATATAGTCAATTTCCCTTTAACATTTTCAGTTGGTATATTAATAAATATATTATGTTTATTATTAAAAAATATTTTACGATATAAGACGCATTTGCCCCTTTTCACGTGGTATGTGCGTCTAGGTGACAGCTTTAACGAAAATAATTATATTGAATTATACAGGTGCAGCAAAAGGTGCAGTTTTAAAGAGCCGGTAAATCTCCTATGGTGGGAGTAGGAACCTGGGAGGGGCCTCACTGTATCGGGAGGGTCGTGCCGTTTTCAGTCGTTATCATAGTTTGGTCCGGACATTGATTGCAAATTGTTTTTGCGGTTGCAACTTCTTCCTGTGGGGCTACCCGAAGGAAAATATTTTTTTTAAGCATCGGCCTGACACAATGGAAATTCAAGGATTGAATTCGGGAGGAAATTGCTGCTATAACCTTCGAGGTGTGCCAAAATGCGGCAGCAAACTTCAGAAATCGTCTTCATGTGTATCGCTGCTGGGGGACATCATCTTTCTGAGGTCATCTTCAGGAGCACAAAATGACATGATGCACCTAATAAAATAAAATAAACCCCATCCCTTCAAAACTGCACCGTCTGTTTTGCCGCACACTGTACAATATATAATTGTTCCTGCGCTAAAACTATTTTAATAAAGACATGTATGAACTTTTGTTATAAACCATTTATTTCCCGGACGCAAACTGAATGCATACTTCTTGGCAACTCGATAATTTTTATGCTGCACTTCCCCCGATATTGATATGATCCTTTTGTAAATAAAAAATAGGCCGCGTGCGTCATTTCTCAACATCAACACTATTTGTGTTTACATCAATTAGGCGAATATTATTAGATAATGATGATACATCGCGGTTGATCCGAATCAAGAAAAGTGCGATTGCTAAATTCACGTATTTATATAAGTTATTTACTTGTGAAAGGGTCAACGAGATAAGAATTGGAACGATAAAAATTTCATATATTACGTAAAAATATGAACAGTATAATATATAAATGCATACCATTTTATTCTAGGTATGAGGTATGACTATCTACTATCAAATACAGGGTTTTCCAATAAGAGGTGTTATTTTGAATAGCCCGCTATATCGGTAGATGTTACTTTTGAAGCTGTCATTTTTTGACATTTGACAAGTAGAAACTACGCCATTAATAAAAATGGAACGATTTTTTATGGCCGAAATTGGATGGTACTGATCTGGACAATGTTTACTTCCAACAAGACGGCGCTACGTGCCACACAAGCAACGAAACCATTGATCATTTACGATTGAATATCAAAATAACACCTCTTATTGGAAAACCCTATACCTACTATAGAATAGTTATAATAAATACCATTACGTAATACTATAATTCGGGATTTATTTCAGCGCAGAAATGTTGGTACTAACTACCATATGTATTCCTCTCTGCCCAGAATACTAATGAAGGGAAATAATTATACTGAGTCAGGGGACATTTTAAATTTATTACTAAACAAATACAAAATGATGTAACTGAGGCAGTTCAGTTGTGTATATATTGGCAAGTTTTGTGGATCATTTAAAACATTTATTTCAACAATAGGTACTCCTAAACACATCATGTAAACCTACAAATAGCTGTAATTTTCTGTTTTTGTTTCTTGTGTTTGTATGACTTGTTACATAGCTTTTATCAAATGTAATTTTATTCTTATTTTTTATGTTTCAAAGTATCTGTCAAATTAAAATTATACTACCAACCATGTAAAAGCCCTCTGGGCGTTAAATAAATAAATAAATTAAATAAATAAATAAGTATGTATAATTATTACCTATGCTTTAGTATTAACTAATTTACTAATTTTTTTTTTAAAGAAAGACAAACATTCCCGGGTTACGAATAACCCAACAATGTTTGAAAATCTCCTACTACCACCACAGAAAGCCGAAAATGTTGCTTGTGTTGTGATGGAGGACTTAGCCAGCCGAGGAATCGAACACGCGACGCTCGGGTGAGACCCAAGCGCTATGCCCACTCAACCACTGACCGGTTAGTAACTATGTAGAATGAATAACTTACTATTCATAATATGTAAAAGCCCCTAAAATAAATATACATTCTTTCTATATTCGGTCTTATATGGTCTTAAGATACCCAAAAATTGTAATAACCAAAAAACTCGCAATATGCTACACTAGCGCCTCCTAGTGGCATGAGTTGTGAGGCTTGGTTTACTAGGGATCTAATTTCTACAGCATTCAGTCTACTTTTATCCTTCCTCTGGAAGTTCCATGCCATACATCAGGGTAGGTACCAGCACTCCATTGTGGACTGCTAGTGAGTTTAAAGGGTTTATGGCACTTCATACTAAATCAACCTGTTAAAGACACATTTACAACAAATGAACAAAGCTGTAATACTATGTGCACGAATAAAATTAATACATATATTTATATATATTCGGTGTCTGGAAACTCGTATTACAAGCGGGAAACTGGTGAACCAAAAAACTTTTTTTCACAATCTGCGCATTTGGATAATTTTTTTTTCATCAACTAAAGGGTTAAAATAACTTTTGGAGCCGGGCCTAGCAACCGATTTTTTGACAAATTTTACTCGAAAACGAAAGCTTAAATCAAAAAAGTTTTACTTCAAAATCAACACTAAATGTGGCCACCAGTTTCCGTAAGATAACACAAGGTGTACGATCATTTAAAAGCCAATAATCCGTGACCATAACTGTGACCATACACGGAGAAAAATGATCCTGTTAAAAAAGTGATAGCATGCCAATTTCCTGATAAAATATAAGTAAATAAAAATTTTGCGAGAAAACGTGTTCTTTTCCTAACAAATATCATGGAGGAATGCGACTGTATCCGTACGTCAATATCAATTTCAATACTTGTACTAACACGTGTTCCGCTGTCCTCGTAAAAAAAAAATCGCATCAGAAGGCCTGCAGTCCCGTTTTTAACAGGAAAACGAATAATATGGAGAGATTTTGAAGTATTTTCTCCGTATCGGAACATTTATTAATTTAGAAATTAATCCGCGGGATGAGATAGTAACTAGATTAGAGATACGTGTGGTATTCCAGATTTCGACATTTAATTCAAAACAAATCACTTGCTCAACTCATTATTAAAGATCTGAAAACTGATAAATAACAAAAGAGGATTATTTTAAAAACTTAATGTGATTAACATTAATACGTAGATCTATCTATTTATCTATTAATACGTAGATCATCTGTCAAGATTTTTCATTAGCAGATTTTAATATCAGATATCAGCAACACATAGAAGTCACAACGAATTCAAAAAATAATGTTATAGATTATAAATATATATACTCGTATTAATAAAACTCCCATGGTAAATTTTTCGACGGATGTAATGAACACATTGAACGACGTTACACATCGAGGAACTTTTTTTTTCATTTTTACATTAGCCTCACACAGGAGGCTCTCAGGGAAAAAAATCCCTGATGGTCTATTTCATTATGAGGGATGCTGTGTGGAGGCTGTTTTTTTTAAGGAAATGAGAGAAAGATCTGTTAAAGAAAAAGATCTCCCACAACCAAACTCTCCAAATCCGGCCCGCCACACAATAGGTGAGCAAACGCATCCGCGGCCAAAACTTCGTATCGCACAGACGTACACATTTCACCACTATCAATTACACATCTGCCCTGATGATGGACACTGTAACGTTGCCCGAAAAGTTGGCTAAAGAAGGAGTTAGCGCAACACGGCAGAACACCCCAAAAACAAATAACAAAAATCTTTTACTGTTCTTAAAAACATTGTGAACACGAAACGTATAGATAGAGTATACAAGAATAAATTCATGAAACTAAGTTATTTTTCTTTTTTAAAATGAAAAGATTTTCTAACTAAAGTACTTATTCCAAATACATTAATCATAGATTTCACATAAGAAAACATAATACATACCTACCTTAAATGCTATCTCAAGTGATTGTGAGGTGGTTACGTGATATCATATCACGTCACAGAAATTGAATACTAAACAGATAAAAAGAAATTGGTCTCTTTTTCTTTGTGTTCTTCAATTAATCCTCGTTTTGATCAATCTCATTAATCAAAAAGAAAATAATATTTTTTTCGTATCTAAAAATGACTCAAATGAAACTTCCATGTAAGTACTATAAAGGTTAAACGCGATGCTCGTTATATTCTACGTGTTCATCGATGGCTATTTTTTAATGATAAACTAATGTTTATAAGACAAGGTTTTATGTATAGCACAAAGGATAACAAATAAAAGCAATAATTAGGCGCCTGAAATATCAATACAAATAGAAAATATCTCACGAGTAAAAATAAATGCCGCCAACGGGAATTGAACCCGTGCCTTCTGATGTCCGGTCAGGTGCATCAGAAGATCAATTATTGCTTATAATTATTCATAGATGGCGTTAATTTATTTATTTTATTAAAATACGCTTTTTGCAAGGTATTATTACATTTTATTTGTAAGCGCCCGTACATATGCAATATATGAGTAATTAGTTTTGTCTGTTTAAAAAACTCAATTCTTTCAAGAAAGGCATACAAATACAATATTGGATTTAATTATCGACATAATATAGTATTTGTAAGCCTTTCTCGAACGCATTCAGTTTTAAAACGAACAAACCTATTTATTACCTGGTAAAGTCCAGTTTTTATCAATCTTAAATATAAATAACTTACATCCGTATGGATCCCTCTAGAAACATTTGAGATTTTAGTAATACGTTCATCATAAATTATTAAAATGTGAGAGTCGAACAAACCCCCGTTATTATAGTGTTATGTCGCCTTAACTATGCAATTTGGGTGTGCACTTCTACCATTTAAGGATATAGAGTTCTTTTTTTATAGTTATTTTTTATAATTATTATATAATTTATAGGCAAAGGCAAAGTGTACTAACATCGGGAGGTAAATTCAACATGATAATACAATTTAAAGTTTTAGGGTAGTTTTAAGGTAATAACGGGTTGAATTGTTTGTATGAAAAATGACGTTATTCTAAGAAAAAATATATTTGCATGGGAAAAGAAACAGAAATTTCAAAAAAACTTGTTCAAATTTTTTACTTCTACCATCGTGAGAATGACCTCCAGAAGTTTGTGCACTTATACCCCCGGAAACCCTGCATGTATATATTTCTAAGTTGATGGATGTGATTGATTGTCGTAATGTAAATTGACAGCAACAAAGGAATAGGGCGAGTGAATTAAAACCGGCCCTACAAGACTGTGAACTTATGAAGTCAAAGAAAATAAAAATAAACATGTATTATGTGATGCATGAACAATGGACATGGGACTACAAGACAAGAAATGTATAATGCATTTGAATACTTCGAGGAAAAATCACAAACGCAAAATTGGAACTATGGAGTATAAACCTGTAATATATTTATTACACACGGAGAGAACTTAATGATATAAAATATTGCTAATTTATTAAGAATCTCTTTGTAAAAGAAAGAAATTATTGGTAATCCGGTCAAAAAGAATATATTGATAATTGAAAACAACTTTTGTAAAAAAGGTATTACAACGATCTCGGACCACGTTTTCATAAAAACCATTATATTTTCGCACTTAACCATTTTATATTATCAGGGCAAATGCAGGTGAATGAACACTTGTTCTGACATATTAGTAATGTACTAAAAGTTAACAGGAAATGGTTTGCATATCCCGTTTTATCCGGATTTTAATAAATCAGCAATACAATTTTTTCTCCGTGCAGGAGTTCCAATTAATCATCAAATGAAAAGATTTAAAATTAAATAAGAAAAATTTATCGAAAAAAAGCAATAAGTTCAATATGTATCAAACTTAAAACTAATGCAAATGAAAAAGCACAGGAAACTTGAACATGATAAGCGGAGGAACGATAGAAAAATGACTAGTAATGAAGTATCGGCTAAATTGTAGGAAATCTTAGTGTGGATAAATGACGAAAAATATGACTTAAAATAAAGAGCCTTGAGAGCCAATCTACGCTGAAATCTGAAAATAATGCGTTGCCGCAATACGAGTAAAAACGAGTACGAGTTTTTATCAAACCGAAATAGGCAGAGAGCCCAAATACAGAAACAAAAAATAAATACAACCAAACATTATTGTAAATACAAAACGCACGTGATTCACATAATTACGTAAGAAATAAATTACGTCTAAAAACCCGATTTTAAATTTAATCGATACCTATCTGTGAGCGATCACCAGATGTTGACATTAACTGGAAAAATATTTTCTGCAATTTTATTATCAATACGATCAATGCACGGTTGTCAATTCAACCTCTCGGGGAACATTTACGATAATTTTCTATTTTAAAAAATCAAATTTTTTATTCAAAAATCAAATTTATTTATAAAACCAGGAAAAAGTCAAAATTATAATCACAAATGTATTATTGATTGGCCTCAGAAGAAAGAAAAACAAAGTAAATTGAATAAACTCAGTCTTTTACATTACAATCTCACAAACGAATAAAAAGTCAGTAAGCACTTTGTATTCACGTTAACAGTATTCGAAGAATTCGGCATCCGACTAAAATTTAAGTTTAAAAAGCGAAACACAAAAATCCCTTAAAATTCACTTGTAATGTTTAAAGCTTGAATTAAAAATAGATTAATGAAAATCAAGGAAATGTTAAAGGAGTTAAATATCTTTTTCTTTTTTATTTACTTTAACACTTTATTTTTGATATACAAAATAATGAATGGCCATACATCAATTGAATTTTGAATAAAAATTGAAAACCTGCAGCACAAACACAAACATGAGACGAGGAAAATGAATGAAATAAGACTCCCCTTATAATGTATGGACCAGTGAAAATATTTAGCGATAACCAGAAGAAATTAAATTAGAAGAAGAAAAAAATCAAATTTAAACTTGCGAAAATATGTGAGTGATTAATTCTATTTTTTTTTATTATACCAGCGTTACTAAAAATCGCGGTGAAAATATTATTCGATTGATAAACAACCGTGTACGTGAAAACCTTACTAATAGAGAAAATGAGATAAAATAGTTCATGGAAAGATGTATACATTGCTTAGCCGGCCAAAGAGGGTTGTTTATCTGTTGTAACTTAAAATGGTAATAATTTCTCATCGAATTTCAAGATGTCGTAAAAACAAATACTATTTTTGGGTAAAATTCGGTTTAGGGGAGTCACTCGAATAACCGAAATTCAACTTGATTTAGACTAATTTAGGGCTGGGGAATCCGAATCTGTAAGAATTAGGTGGGAGTCGGCACTATTAACTGAGTTATAGGGTCTTGAAATTTCGTACGCGATACATAGAAACCAAAGATTCGGATTCCCCAGCCCTAAATTAGTCTAAATAAGTTCAATTTCGGTTATTCGAGTGACTCCCTTAAACCGAATTTATTCCCTATTTTTTGAAAACAATGTCAAATTACAAGTATTTGTATTTGAAAAATACTTTAACATTTAAAAGTGCAATATTTTAATTTCAAACATGAAAAAAGGCGATAAAAACCTACCACAAACATTTTTAATAAAATCATCGAAAATTTTCAAGGTTTAAAAAAACACAGTTTCTTTATTTAAAGCGTTTACAAGAAATCTGTCACGTCACTTTTTATCTAGTTCATACAAAAATTATTTTAAAAAATTAGAACAAATAAAAAACATTTTGGATTGATTTTGGCACAGAATAAGCGTTTTTTTTTAAATTTGTATGGACCTACCTACACATGCATGAGGCATTAACGTTATTAAAAAAACATCACTTTCATAGATTTTTATTAAATTCACTCGGTAAAAGTCAACTAATAAATAAAATGTCTGAAATAACCTCGTTTTTTCCGATAATATAAAACTAAATCACAAAATGATATTATTAATGGGTTAAAGCTGACGAAATTTAACACAAATAATAGTAAAAATTATACTTATATAATAATGAATTGCACATAAGAAAAGAAATTATGAACAAAAATACGATTTGAATAATGGGTTAAAGCTGACGAAAAATAACACAAATAAAAGTAAATATATTGAATAATAATAAAATAATAAATTGGTCATAAGAATAGAAAGTATGAACAAAAATACGATTTACAACATTGTGATACACACATCACAAATCACAAACAAAAACTGTCATATTTGCCGGGAAACACGCGCATGTATACAAAAATGAATGTTGGCAGTCCCGTAAACATTAATAGAGACGATGGAGCTAAGCTCAATAGTTCTTGATATCCGGTAATTGACGGCTACACCAGAGCTAAACGAAGAAAACCACTTTAAATAAAAAATGATACGTTAATGTTAGCTCAGAGGGTTGGAGCTGGCAACACGGTATCACAACCTCATACATAAGCTCACATTTTAACACAACCTCAAATAACACATCTGCCCTGATGATGGACACTGCAATGCTGTCCGAAACGTTGGCTAAAGAAGGAGTTAGCGCAACACGGCATAACACCCCAAAAACAAATAACAAAAAAAAAATGGAATTCCAGTTTAATATTACTATTTTACGGACTTTTTGGTTATAAAATTGTTTAATCCATATAAAGTAGTATAAACCTGTCGTACTCCACAGGTTAAAAATTATCGGCTCGGCAAAAACACAATATTAGATTTCAAAGAACAAAAAACCATCAAACAAGGCTTTACATATTATAAATTATAAACAAATAAAGGAGTTAAAAACATGGTAACTGTCAATGCTGTGTCGTAACGTTTTTTCCGCTTTTCCAGAACCAAAAAGCAAAGCCAATTTTTTTTTGAGTAAATCAGATATCTTAAAATAGCACAATGCTTGAAATATCTTAGCACTTCTTCGATATATATAATCTTCGGGTTTTGCCTGATATGCTTCGGCCGTTGTCAGACAAGTACTGACGATAACAACTGAGGATAGTGCGAAACGTAAAATGTCTAATCAGACTTATTCATAGACAACTGAAATAAAAGATTACAAGCCAATACAATCCAATAAAACAGCTGTTTACTAACTGCTAGGAAAAATAAATAATTAATACGAACTAGGAATTTCGTAAACGCGATAGACATACTCGTAAATGGGGCTAAATGCGGCGTCCAACAGGGCACTCAAAAGAGACCAGATTATTTAAAAATAAAAGTACTACGAACAGGCTTGATAGGATAATGTTTGGGTTCCTTAATATAAACAAAAGCATTAACATTTACTAATGAATAAAAACGTTTATGTTAGGGATTTTTTTGTCTAGTTTGTCAAATATTTTTTTCATTCTTAATTTTTATACAACAAATCAGAACCCTTTCGTAGACAACGAAATGTATAACAAACTATTATTATCTTATATGTATATTTTTTTCAACCTAACCTAAACAATTTTAAGCTAGTTTGTAGTGTGATGACGCAAACCCTAAACGTAGTACTGCAACATTACGAGTAAGTAGATAAAAATTAAAAAGTATTTCTTACTGCAACATTACGAGTAATTAGATAAAACTTAAAAAAGTATTTCGTTACACATCTTTTTGATTGCATTAACCTAATTAGGAGATAACCCCCTACTCTAGAAATCGAAATTCATGTGCAATAAATTTTTGATTTTCACATAATCTTCGGATTCATATTTAAAGGGATTCTTGTTGGTAGATTCGTCAGTACGTCTCTTGAGGCGAACAGTCAAGTCTTTTGTACACGAGTAAAATAAATAGTATCCAAAATGATGCTAGCACTGTTTATGGTTGTTGCTTTGGTTGGAGGAAACATGGCCTTCGTTCTTCCCGGAGGTAAGTCGAAAATTCTTATTCAAAACATTACAATGGTCTGGTATACGCTTTGCGGGAAACAGTGGTAGAGAATAAAAAAATTGATTGCATACACATTCACTTAAATAATATTCTTACAAGTAAATGATTGCCAATCATTCAATACTATTACATAGTAAAAAAAAAAATTTAAGGTCAATAAAGATGATGTTATACTGGTATATTAAGTTTAGTAATCAATAATTAACTATTAACATCAAAGACAATTCAACGACACGTAGATTCAAAGTTAGAGAAAACAATACTGTATTAGCAATCAGAAATCATCATTAATGAAAAGATACAGTAAAAACAACAATAAAACCGCAAGCCAATACAATAAGACAAGATATTGTCTCAATTGAGCATCATATATTCTCACAACACATCATATATTGTTCTCCATCTATTAACATGGCCTCATATTATTTTCGAATCTAATTTCAATTCGTCTGATCGTGCGTGCTATGTATTCTGGGGTGTTATGGCGTTCAGAATATTAAAAAATAAATGAAAAAATAAACATTGATTACTGATAAGAACTGTTCACTTTGTTGATGTTCACTGATCCAAATTGAAATGTTTGATTTCAGAACGTAGCGCACGTGCCGCGACAATCGTCACCCGCGCCGGGTGGGGCGCCCGCGCCCCCACCTCCATCACCTACATGTCCACCCCGGTGCCATACGTCGTCATCCACCACTCAGAGAGCAGCGCATGCACCACCAACGCCGCCTGCGTCTCCGCTGTCAAAGGATTCCAGAACTACCACATGGACTCCAACGGATGGGCCGATATTGGATACAAGTAAGACCCGACCATACGAATATCGAATTCTAACTTTTATACCGAACACTTTCATTGATCGATTCAACAGAAATAGAAATCTTTTTTCCTAATCTTAAGGGGTTCAGCTTGGAAGATAATACGCCTCCCTCAAATGTTTCCCGTTTCGCCGATTCTCGGCCACCCGTAGTCGACAGTTCTCTTTCCTTTGTTTGTCTTTCTCAATATGGCGTCCATGCCATGGCTGTTTGACACTTGATTGTACTCCAGACGTGAATGCTGGTAGTATTTGAGATTAGTTGCCATATTCATTCTTGATTTTAAAGATATCGCGACGTTTGCTACGGGTCAAACACACAAACATTAATTTTCTGTCAATACATTGAGAGAAATTAGTTACAAATGATTATCTGTTTTTACCTTCACGAATACTACATGCATTTAAATTAATAAAAACTGCGACCAACCTTTTTTTGCTACCAAGCCAGTAACTTATTGGGAGGATAGTTGTTATAATACTGTTTGGTGGTTGGTTACAGCTGGCTGGTCGGAGGAGACGTCCGCTCCTACGAGGGCAGGAGCTGGAACAGGGTGGGAGCTCACGCACCAGGATACAACTCCAACAGCGTCGGAATCTGCGTCATCGGCTCATTTACATGTAAGTAAAGAACACAACACAAGATGAGACATAACAAATTACGTTCAAATCTAATCCCAAGCCAATATAATACAATTTCGAGCATAATCCGCCTAACTCAAAAACAGTTGAACAGAAAATCCTTATATTTTGAGGTACAGTTTACACCAAACCACGTTCAGCCGTATTTAGTTATTCTTTTCGATGATCCCTCTGGATTCTAGCTTCATACATATACATAGGCCTCCCTCAAATGTCTCCAGTTTGATTGATTCTTGGTCCTAATTTATTTGACTGTTTTTTTGTTCCTTTTCCAGCTACCCTGCCCCCAGCGGCCCAGCTCCAGCAGGTTAAGGATCTGATCGCCTACGGAGTGTCCAACGGCTACATCTCCTCCACCTACAAGCTGATCGGTCACCGTCAGGCCGTCAGCACCGACTGCCCCGGAAACAGGCTGTACGAGGAGATCAAGACCTGGCCCCGCTGGTCCGCCACCGGCCGCATGGTCGATGGAGAGGTCGTCGAGGGAGATGCACCCAACTCTGCCTAACTTTCTGGATCTATTCAATTCTTCAACCACAACCTTTCATAAAAAATATCTAGAAATTCTATAATAAACTGTTATTTTTATAAAAAAAATATTTGCTTTCAATTATTCCCATCCAATTTTGAAATGTTTTACCGCACAATTATAGTTTATATATATACTAGATGCGCAGGAAGATGTGATTTGTTTCAGATGTTTGATAAATTTTATAAGATTTTAATTTAAAACATACATTTGAAGCGTTTACTTCGCAAAAATCGCCAAATTTATCTTAAAAAACTGATCTACATAAATGGAGCGAAGAACTAATCCATGTATTGTTCACAACATTTATTTTTTTCAAAATAATTATAGGGAATTTCAAGGGAAAATTCCCCAAATTATAGGAAAAATCGATATTCAAGTGAATTAGCGATTGAAGGAAACGATCAATGTTATTTTAATATGCCATTTTTAATTTGTTTGGGATTTCCCCGTTTGAACTTCGGATTGCCGAGCGGTCGCAAGGATCCTAATCATTATAAGCAACGATTTAAATTCATTTTTGGCAGAATTCTCTTCAAAATGTGCTGAGAGCGGTGCGTGCGACAAAAACAATAAATATTTGAATCAATCTGGAAAATATCGATAGCCATTTTACACACTTAAGTATCAAAACTTTGATCTTGGTATTATTACACCTCAAAACCTAGAGAGAAACCAAAAACAAGAAAAAATAGCAGAACCTCACAGAGTTCTTACATCTCGCCAAAAGCCAAATGGTTGTTAAAATCGGAAACTTTATGAATAAGGTTCCTACTACTAAACAATTTCGTTCGTTTACTTACTGTCTATGCTCTATTTCCTGTAATGTAAAGCAGTAGATAAATGACTATTTATTAATTTAGTTGTCGTGATGTTTTAATATATTTATTTTTACAATTAAACTTTTGGCAACAAATAAACACAATAATAGTATTATTGATCGACAGAAATAGAAATAACATTCATTATCTTTACGATGCTCTGATTAGCATTATAGAATTACTAGTTGACGTTTACCCGGCGTTGCTTGGGGTTATCTTTAGGAGATAGGCGGACTTTACAGTAGGCCTTTTCAAGATATATAATTCCTTAGTACATTATTTTGATATATCTCAATGTAAGCGCACGAAAATATATTATTTACGACTTCTTAAAAAACATCGACTTTTCTCTATTTTCTATAAGTAACCTTCCGGAAGAAATTCTCTAAATGATAGTGAAAACCCTATCAAAATCCGTTGCGTAGCACAAACAGACAGACGCGGATAGCGATATTTAAAGACGGCCTGCGTAGTTTTAACAGATACTCATTGTACAACAACCAACATACAAATCCACTGCCAAACTATAAAGGAATTGCAACAACAACACCAATCATCAAAAACCGTGGTATTATTATATTGCCATATAACGATTATTCACAGTGAAGAAATCTATATGCAATATATAAACCGTTTAAAAATAGATGTAAAAATTTTAAAATAAATTATATGGAATCGTAACAATAAATAGAATGCCGTAAAGACACATAAATGTTGTAGGTTATTAGTTATGAGATCTCCCAAACTTGTCACATCTGGTGTCCCTGAAGGATCCTATTTAGGACCACTTCTCTTTATTATATTCATAAATGATCTAAAAAAATTTCTTCGGCAAAACATTTTTGTAAATGTTTATTATATGCAGATGACTTAAAAAAATTTCATCTCGTGAATTCACAAGAAGACTGCGAAACTTTGCAAAAAGACCTACTCACATTGTCTCAATTGTGTATAGATAATGCAATGGAATTAAATATTAGCAAATGTAATATCATCTCGTTCACGAAAAATGTACGTAAAATTGATTTCCCTTACACGATCTGTGATGAAATCCTAAAACGAGTAGACTCCATTAGAGATCTGCGAATCTTACTTGACTCGAAGCTAACCTTCAGAAACCATTACCAAAACATTGTCAATCAGGCTAATAGAATGCTCGGTTTCATCACTAGAGTCACTAAATCATTTAAGGACATCAGTAGCTTCAGAATCTTGTACTAATCATATGTAAGAAGCATCTTAGAGTACGGCTCTGTGATTTGGTCACCACATTATGCAATTCATAGCAGGAAAGTGGAGTCCGTTCAAAAAAAATACTTAAGCTATAATTAATACTAGCTTGCAAATCTGGAGTACATCGGAATCTCGGTAACTATGCTGAAAGACTTACTCACTTTAAAGAAGTCTCACTCGCCAAAAGAAGAAACATATCAGATATAATCTCTGTGTTTAAAATCATTGACAATGTGTATGATTCATCTTTAATTAATCAAATTAACCTTAATATAAGACCGAAATCCGCAAGAAACCCTGTAACCTTTTGGATCAATACTTTTTTCAAACCAACATGGAGAATGACTAGATTGTATAATAGATACTGCAATCTTCTAGACTTAGATATATTTTAAAACTCAATAACTTCAGAACGAACTTAGACATACTTATACCTGATAGAGCCATTTTATTATTTCAATTTCTTTACCAATCACCTACTTATGCATTAGTTCCACAATATATGTATTTGTGCGTGCATGTGTGTGTACATGTTTGCGTACAATGTGCGTACGGTGTGCAAATCTATGCATGTGTGTTTGTGTTTAGGTTTGTATGTGTTTGTATGTATGTATGTTCCTAATAATTGATTGTGATCCTCCTTGTTTTTTTATATACATTCTTGTAATTGGATTTATTATTACTGTAACTGACCAGTTGCTACTACACAGAGAGTGTTGAGATAAATGTTGTGCTCACCTATAATTGGAAGCATCATTGTAACCATGCATAAATTTAGATTGCTGTAAAATTTATGTGATGTATTCTGTTGGCGAGCCAATAAATAAAAAAAATAAAAATCAAATATAACCGATTTCACAAATGAACTATGTCAATACCTAAACAAATCAACGAAAATGTTTACGATTGTCTGTGGTGATTTTTACAACAATATCTCATCAATTCAATAGAAAAAAACAACATGATTAACATGATGACACACCTCAACTATAAATCCTGTATTCATAACTATACTCGAGAAATACACAACCAAACACCATCATGCTTAGACCACATCTGGTGCAAAGTAGATCAAAACGACATAAAAAATATAAAATCTACTGTATGGAAAAAAAATATAACTGACCACCATGCATGTCTTATATTACATAAGACAAATGAAAATATAACTGACCACCATGCATGTCTTATATTACATAAGACAAATGAAAAACTAAACCTAAAACTTAATAAAGCTATTCAAATCCTCAACTAGATTATAAATTGTTAGAAAAATCACTAACTAATGAAAAATGGGTAGAAATATTAAAAAGTAATTGCGCTCACCAAAATGCCATAATGTTTGAAAAAACTCTATCTTCACATATTAAAAAAAGCAACAAACATAATAAAAATCACCTCAAATTGAAAAACAAAAAAATTAAAACCCTTAATTACAAATGGACTAATAAAAGCCATAAGAAAAGAATAACCTGTTAAAAATAACACAAAAATCGACAGTTGATAATAACACAGCATCATATTAAAAGAAATAAACTAACAACTTTTATCAGAAAGACGAAAAACAACCATTATACTAAAGTTATAATAGAAGCTAAATATAATAATAAAAAAAAAATCTGGTAAAAAAATAAGCAAATATCTGAAATCACAGATGGTAAAAACATATATAATGTACAAAAAGACAGAAAAACATGCTGTAATATCTTAAATAACTATTTTGTAAATGTCAGCAAAATCCTGGCAAACTCCATCAACACGCCTAACTCTAATAATACAAACACACAACAAATAACACAACATCAATACAATAACTTCTACCCGGTAACAAAATTTGACATTGTAAAAACTATGACTGAACTGAAAGGAGGCTCTGCCCCCGGATTTGACAATATAGAGGTTAAGGTTAAACGCAACGCTCGTTGTATTCTACGTGTTCACAGATGGCGTTAATTAATTAATTTTGTTTAAATACGCTTTTGCAAGGTATTGCTTTACAATATTAAGACAAATCATTTGTTTGCGCCCGTATATACGCAATATGAATATGAATCAATAGTTTTGTTCGTTTAAAGACTTTATTCTTTCGAGAAAGGCACACAAATACAATATTTTACCGATGATTCAATCCAATATTGTATTTGTATGCCTTTCTCGATAGAATTGAGTGTTTATATGGACATTGAAGGTTACACCCGCCCTGTCCCACCCCGGTATAGGTGACTTATGGTCACCCCTTCGGAGCTCTCGCATGAATCTAATTTTTGAATAAACGGCTCTACAAAGTATATAAATGAAGCTAGACCTTCAATGTCCCCGCATACGGTGTTAGAAAGCGGTATGCGAGCGCTTACAGGTATTAATCCAAAGACAACACAGAACAATAAGCATCAAACAATCAAGTAACAAGTTTCAGGCAAATAGTTAGTGGAGGGAACCCACACTCCAGTACCTGTAAGCACAAAAAGAACAAAGTGAAATAATAGAGTGACGGGGGAGTTTCGCCGAGCCACGTCTGGCAGTCCTGTTGAGAGATTGGTGGTGGTTGGGGTGACTGGTGCAGGTCAGGACTTCCACACCCCTTAGCCGACCACCCGGTGGTGCCCTGAAGATAAGCATGGGAAAAAGAGGGATAAACCCTAAAGAACCTAGGGGAAAGAAGCGTCAGGAGGTCGGAGGCAGGGTGGAGGTTACCCCAATCCGCACAGTCACCCCTCTGACCACCAACGCTCCTCAGGGGTGGCGCAGGTGATTGGCGGAGTCCCCCGGTAAAAACAAGAAATTAAAAGAAGCTCCAGCAGTGCATGCGGGGACGAGGCCCGTTGTCCAACCCCTATTGGGGAAAAGTAAACAATACAAAACAAACAACGGAGTTCAGTTCTAGCCTGTAAACTCGTTGCCGTTACTGAAAAAAAGAAAGAAAACCAAAAAAAAATACATATAAAAAAGACGAGAAAAGAAAAGAAAAAAAGAAAAACAATAAACAATCCAAAAGTGCCACTTAAGAACATCGGTAGAATAAGTAAAACAAAAGTAGAAAGCATAAAAATAACATTTGCATGGTCTGTAAAGAGGACAGTATGTGAAGTATAAGATAAAAGACAAAGTAAAAGAGATAATTAGCTAAGCAAAGATATATAAAGAGTGTCTGCAATGTCTGTAAAAAGGACAGTGTGTCTACCTTAGACACAAAACATAAGAAAAGAAAACTGAAAATTAGAAGAAAATAGGATACAAGTTGTTTAAAAGAAATGTAAACGAAAGAAAATCATCTGAAGCAGCTGGTACAGTAAGGAAAGAAAAATAATAAAAATAAGAAGAACAGAATGCATAAACAATAATCGGAGAATTGTAAAAGAATTAGTCATGGAGCAGGAGCAATACACCAGGGGTTCTCAGTTATCACACTAGTCAGCGACTCTAAGCACAGACCATCTCTCAACCCAGATCCTAGTAAACTTCCTCAGACATTCGAAATTAACTCTGTTAGAAACAAGATCGGTGTTCCACACCGGTCTAATGGGGACATTCAGACCGTCTATCATTTCGTCTCTGGCATCCTTCAAGATCTCACAGTGCCACAGAATGTGCTCGGCCGACTGGTAAGTATTGCCACAAGCGCAATTGGGATGGGTAGACAGGGCAAGGCTGTGAAGCCTCCCCCTGAATTCCCCATGTCCTGAGAGGAGCTGCGTCATGTGATGGTCCAGTTTGAGGAAGGCCCCTTCCATTCTGAGTTTAACTGATGGGAAGAAGGAAAAGGTCCATCTTCCCATGCTCGACCTATCCCAACGGACCTGCCACTCTTTGAGCGAAAGGTCCTTCATCGTCCGAAGCAGTCCAGGGAGAGTTCCCGGTCCACCTGGTGTCAGAACGACACCAAGATGGGTTGCCGGGGATCCTCTGGAAAGTCTCTGCTTGGTTAAGACTTCCCTAATCTCCAGATCGATTGGCAAAATGCCGGCCAAAACTGGCAAAGCATCCGAAGCAACAGTACGGTATGCGCCAGATAGTGCCAGCAAAGAAGTTCGCTGGCCCCTAGTAAGAGCGAGGAGTATAAGGCAGTTATCCAGGCGGTGCTCCCAAACAGAGGCAGCATACGAAACTTGCGCAACGTATACGCCCCTGTACAGAGCACGTAGTGCCGGATTGCGTAGTCCCCATTCAGCGGTGGAGAGTCTCCTCAGCTTTAGGAACAGCGCCTGAGCCTTGCTTGAAACATCTTTAACATGAGCCAGAAATGAGGACGATCGATCGAGTGTTACACCTAGATACTTGACCGTGTCTGCAAATTTGATGTTGGTGTCTCCCATCCGGATGGTAGGGTTTCTTTTTCTACTGAGAGAGCCCTTCATCAGGAGACCCTTTGTCTTGTGGGGAGCGAAGGTCATCTTATTCCTCTCCCCCCATTTAAGGAGGGTGTTCAAACCATCACCAGCCTTTTCTTCAATTTCCTTTCTGCTGTTCCCCGAGACAAGATACATCTTATCATCCGCGTAGTCGATCATGATACATCCTTCAGGCAAGGGTAACCTAGAGGAGTCGTCAAAGTCAATATTCCAAAATTCAGGTCCCAGAACGGAGCCCTGGGGACAACCCATATTTACTTCGCGTTCTATAGTAAAATCACCATGGGATATCGAGACAGTTCGTCCCGATAGGTAGTTGTCAACCGATTTAAACAGGCGTTTTGGACAATTCCTACTTTTAACCTTTGTGCGTATCATGTCCCACCACGCGAAGTCGAAGGCACCAGTTATATCTAAGAAGATTGCTACAACGTACCTCTTTGTGCAGACCTTCACCCAGTTAAGCGCAAACGAAATGGCGTGCACGGTGGATTTACCCGGGACGAAACCAAATTGTAGTTCACTGGACGGTGAAAGTGTACTGCGAAGTCGCTGCCGAATTAGTATTTCCAGGATCTTGCCGAGGATTGGGAGCAAGGTTATCGGGCGATAAGCCTTTACGTCGGTGAGTGGTTTGCCGTTCCCTTTAGGTATAATCCTGAGCACGCCCCTCTTCCATTCAGAAGGGAAAATTCCTCTTCTCAGGCACGATTCCATCACTTGAAAGAGCTCCTCTTTAGCGTGGACCCAGACATGCTTCACTATCTCGCCATTAAGTCTGTCATGCCCTGGTGCCTTCTTTGGACCCAAACCCTTAATTATAGCACCAATTTCAGCTCTAGTGACAGGAGTGATTCTATCCTCTTGGGCGAGGTCTCTGGGTGGAAGCCGTGCCAGATTTCTAATCTGTTTTTGGTGGTCACTTTCCCCAATTACTGACTCTACAGGGACTAACTTGCCCAAAAGTGTGTTGAGAGTAGAGGCCACGTCCACAGTCTCAGCGTCCCTCCCATCAATCTTCCCAATTAGACTAGACAAAAACCGATCCGAACCCTTGACGGATTTTTCAATTGCGCTGTGGATTTCCCACGGGTTGGCGTTGCCCACATCTTTAACCCAATTATGCCAGGCAGCTCGTTTCGCAAGGAGAACCGCATGTTTGAAAGTTGCCCTGGATCTCCTGAGAGCGGCCTGGAGGGTAGCTGTCTCCTCCTCCGTACAGCATCCCCTCCTGGACAGTCCCAAGGCCCTATAGGCTCCTTTATAGGCCCCCTTTAGCGAAGTCAGCTCAGGTGACCACCACGGCGTTCTAATTTTCGTCTTTGGGTTTGATCTGCCCAGAGAAGAATTAGCCGCAGATACAACGGCTGAATTGAAAAAGTTCCCCAAATTGTCCGGATCATTAGCTGCTACGTGATGAAAATCCCTTAATGTATCTCGTAGCGCCTCCCCAAAGTTATCCCAATTCGCCCTTGAGGTGTTGAAATTCCAGGAGGATCTCGGAGTTTCAGTTTTCTTAACACCTATTGTAAATGTGATTAATCTATGATCCGAAACTATTGCGCATTCATGGACCCTCCATTTAGATATCCTGGCCACAACTGATCCAGAGCAAAGAGTTAGATCAATGTTGCTCTCTCCTAGTGTGTTTGAAAAGGTAAAGAACGAACTCTGTTCGTTAATGATACAAAGGCCTTGCGCAGCAATCAGGTCTTCGACGGCGTCAGTCCGTGATCGTACTGAATGGGTTTTAGTATTGTCAAACCAAAGAGGAGAGCGAGCGTTAAAGTCCCCTCCGATAACTACGTTACGACCTTTAAGCGCGTTTAGGGCGCGCGTCAGACTCAGGATATGTGGTTCTACCGGGTTCCCCCATTTAAAATAGACTGAGATCAGATAGATCTCAGTATCAGCAAATTTAATACATACACAGGTTTGGTACTCATTAGACAGCCCAGCCAGAAGGAGGGGGATGATCAATGATGTATTGACCAGAACACCCGCCCCTGGAGATGAGCCGACTTCGAGTACCGCTCCCGGAAATTCAATTGGAGTCTTACCTTCCCAGGTGTACTGCTCCTGAATAAGCAAAATGTCAATGTTGAGGTCAGACATGACCCGCTGCGCGTCCAGGGTGGCCAACCGGGATCGCTGCAAGTTAATCTGACCTAGGGAGAGTAAATTATGAGGAGCCATAATCGGTCATGCGGACTTGAGCATTAATGGCAGCCAGGTGAGCAGGACAATCCCTGTCCCCCGTAGGATGATTGGCAGGCTTCCTAAAGCGAGTGCAGGTAGCACAGACAGCGGGAAGTGCCTTCTTGGGGCAATCCTCATGAGTGTGCCCCACAGCGGCGCAGTGGCGACAAGTTTCATTTTCCTGAGAGCATGACTTGGAAATATGGCCATATTGCTGACATTTGAAACATCTGGTGGCACCAGTGTAGTCCCGAGTCCGACAGGCATTCCACCCAAGGAAGCACATTCCGCTGTCTAGTAAGACCTTACGGGCAGCTGGATGACATGTCACAACCATGTTCATGGTAGGAGTGTCGCGCTTGCCAAAAAGCGATACTCGCCGCATAGTCCGAAGGTGATCTTCCAAAGACAATGTGGTCTGGCCGGATAGATTATTGGAGAAGATCTCATTAAATAAATCCTGATCCGCGGATTGTTCGCCTTTTGGCACATTGTAAATAACTATTTTAGGAAGACGGCCCAAGGGATTGATCATCTTCAGACCGTTTGCAGTAAGTTTCGCTTCAGCTTTTTTTATGTTCTCAAGATCCTTAGAGTCCTTGGCTTGAAAGGCCATTCCCGCTCCTTTAATTTTTCTAGATCGGACAATTTGGAACTCGTCCTTCTTGGGGTTAAGGATCTTCTCCAGGACTTTCTGAGTTTGTTCCGAGGTTTTGCCTTCTGGAGCCTCTGGATACACCAAGAAAGTAAGTGGCTTTTTTGGAATCGGTCGCTCGAAACCGTTGATGACTATTTTTTTTGACGCTGGCATGCCTACCGCGGCATTTGCATAAGACAATGTCTCCTTGGCAATGGGATGCGTCGAATAGGCTGGGCGAGTTTTAATAGCCAGGTCCAATTTAGACGATAGAGCCGATTGCGCACTGAGCATTTCCTCTATGGTGGTGCTTCTCGTTGCAAGTGTATTAAGCTCGAGCATCAATCTTGTGATGTCTGACATCAAGTCGTCAAGGGTGGTGTTGAGCAGACTTTTGTCAGTTTTATTTAGCTTATTAGGGCCGTCCATGAGAATCAATCTGATTTTCTGGCACTTCTCCAGGGCTGGAATAGCCTTGAACTCCTGGTTCCCCGGAGAGTCGCTGTAGCGTACACGCTTCTTATTCTCAGCGTTGGGTGTAGTTGCTGGAGCGATGGAGGGCATTTCCTGAGAGGGGGGCACGGCAGTGGTGCAACGAGTTGTTTCCAGCTCCGAGACGGCCTCACTTTCCGAATCCACTGTATGAAGCTCCTTCTGTGGCCTGGTTTTGGTCCGCTTTATAGTCTTGAAGGGCCTAGCTGTGGGAGAGCCTGTGCTCAGAATCTGCTCTATCTGTTTTAGAATGTTTTCTCGGTCGTCGGAGCGTCTGACCGGATTTCCGGTGGAATCATCGGACTCGCCAGGCGAAACTGGACCGGAATCCATTTTTTCCGAAAAGTGGGGTAAATCAGAAATTTACCCCAAATTTCAAAATTTTCCCCAAAAATGGGGAAAAAAAGTCGGGAAAATTTTTGTTCAAAGTGCCCTTAAAAGTGAAAAAATATTCATTTTAGGGGTACAAAATATTTTTTTGGGACTTCAAAATTTAGTTGAAAAAGTAAAAATTTAGTAGCCCTCTCCGAAGGTGAAAATGAAATTTATTATTAATGTCCAAATGTCCGCTCTTTACTAATCCTCCACACCAAAATGATTATGGAAAATTTAAAAAAAAAAGAAATGTCATTGTCACTTTTAAATAATTGCTCTTAACGATATAAAAAAGAAAAAATATTTTTAGTTTATATGGACAAAACTATTTATTCATATTCATATTGCGTATATGAGGGCGCAAACAAATAATTAGTCTTAATACTGTAAAGTAATACCTTGCAAAAGCGTATTTAAACAAAATTAATTAATTAACGCCATCTGTGAACACGTAGAATACAACGAGCGTTGCGTTTAACCTTAAGACATTAAACGTAATGAAACAACGCCTAGTGCGTCCCAGAATGCACATATTTAATCGAAGCCTAGAAAGTGGTTTATTCCCAAACAATTATAAAAAACCAATCATCACCCCTATTGATAAAACGGAATGCCGTAAAGACCCACAAATTTATCGCCCGATATCACTATTATCAAATATGACAAAGATATATGAAAAAATTGTAAAAAAAAAGATCTGGGCATTTTCTTTTAGAAAAAAAATAACATAATAAATTCTAATCAATTTGGCTTCAAAAAATACAAGCACTCAACACACAATTGCTAAATTAACGAATTACAAATTTACAGCACTAGATTCTAACGAAAAATGTCTAGGAATATTTATAGACTTAAAAAAGCGTTCGACATCACATAAAAAAATAATAAATAAATTAAAATCCATTGGAATAAATGGAAAAGTCTTAGCATGGATGATTAGTTAAAAAAAAACTTAAGAAATACAAATTAGAATCCACTCAACTTGGGTTTAGTAATAGAAAACAAAACCGAAATAAAATAACTAGTCATTGCAGTAGACTACCTAACTAACTAACCATCACGCCGTTACTCATACATACTCTCATATTATTCTAACTCTTGACATGGCCCGACTCAAGAATCTGATTCACGTGGTCGTGTCATGTCTTCCTCGGGCGTCCCCGACCTCTGTTACCACTATAATCTATGAGCCGACATAGCTCAGTGGATACAGAGCACCTGACCGGACATCAGAAGGCACGGGTTCAATTTATTTATTTATTGTTTATTTGCAAAAACAGTATGAACCAGAACATTGCAATATCGATAATTAACATTTACAAAAAAGTGAATAACAAATAGGTACATTTACAAGTGGGACAAAGAAAAAAGTTTCAAATTTAGATTTACAATTTTAAGTATTGAATAATAATATTTCACGTTTAAATACGTTGTAGGACATGTGGAAAATATCCACATTTCCTGCGAGGCAGTTAATTAACCTAGTGATTCTTCCCAAGGGCATCACCATTGGTAAGTTAGTTCTGCACCTAGGAAGAATCAAAAGCCTGTGTTGGCGGCCTCGCGCGAAATTATCCGGGACATAAAATCCTATTTTAGCCAGAATGTCTGGTATTGATACTAAACCGTTTAGTAGCTTATACGCCATCAGGAGTAATGCAACATCCCTTCTGGAACTAAGGCTGCATATACCCAGCATTCCCGAGATAAATGCTGTTGGAAACAGCCATGGGTAATAACCAAACTCTCTCATGTAGAGGTATCGTAAAAACTTTTTTTGTATCTTCTCGACCATTAGTACATAGACAGTGTCCTCTGGCCCCCATACCTGAGATCCACTCTCGAGAATGCTACGCACTAAGCTAAAGTAAAGCAGCCTTATTACTGCAAGGTTGGTCAAGTCTTTCGAATTGTGTATGACAAAACCCAACATCTTAGTGGCTGATTTACAGATCTTTTCAATATGAGCGTGAAATGTTAAGCGAATGTCGTACACAATTCCCAAGTCCTTGCAAGTCACCATGTGCTTCAGTGACGTATCTTTCATTTTGTAATTAAAATATATGGTCTTGTGTGCCCTTGTAAAGCACATCACTGAACATTTTTGGAAGTTGAACCCAAGTTTGTTATCAATACTCCAGTCAATAATTGCATCGATATCTTCCTGGAGCTTTCTACAGTCTTCTATCGATCTTATTCTCAGAAAGAGTTTGATGTCATCGGCAAAAAGTAGAAAACGGACGAATTTAATCTTTCCCTGAATATTGTTTATAAAAATTAAAAACAATAGGGGTCCTAAATTGGATCCCTGCGGCACACCAGAATTTGTAGGATATGCATTAGAGTTGAACTCACCATAGGACACGAATTGTTCTCTTTCACTCAAATAGTTACAAAAGAGTTTCAATAAGTTTTCCGAAAAACCAATTTCTTCGAGCCTATTTAGAAGCACTAAGTGATCAACTCTATCGAAAGCCTTTGCAAAGTCATGGTAAGATGCGTCAACTTGCTCGTTGTTATCGAGTGCTCTCGACAAGTAATCTGTAAATACCATTAAATTTGTAGTGGTTGATCGGCCATGTCTAAATCCATGTTGTTGTTCGATCAAGAATGGTTCAACTTTGGTATAAACATATTTATGGATAATTATTTCCAATAGTTTAGCAGGTGCGGAGAGAATCGCTATAGGACGGTAGTTGGTTGTTTGATACTTGTCGCCATCTTTGTGTAAAGGGGTGACTTTCGACAGCTTCCATAATTTAGGAAAAATTCCGTTTTTAACCGTAAGATTAAATATATATAGAAGTGGCTTACATAATGGTTCAGAACATCCCTTAATAATAAAGGGTGGAATGAAATCAGGACCATACGATGTTTTTGGTTTCAATTTCTTTACTGCTAAAACAAAATCTACAATATCAACGCTATGAATAGATATATTTTGAGCTTTTGTTGATTCAGTCTGTCTTGGAACATAAGATTCAAAATCAACTTTTTTTGAATTATATTATAATTATATTTGAATTATATTTTAATTATTCTCGTTGGCGGCACCTTAAGCCGGCCGACATAGCTCAGTGGATACAGAGCACCTGACCGGACATCAGAAGGCACGGGTTCAATTCCCGTTGGCGGCATTTATTTTTACTCGGGAGATGTTTTCAATTTGTATTAGTATTTCGGATGACTAATTATTGCTTATAATTATTTGCAAACACATTATATTAGAAATATAATAATTCACATAATTACGTAACATAAAAATGATGATATGATATTGAATTTGATCGATATCAATCTATGAACAATCAACAGGTGTTGTTGTTCACCGGTAAAACATTTAAAGTACTATCAATGATCTCAAATGCTGCCATTTAAGTAGATTAACGATAAAAAAATTGTATTTAAAAAAGGAAAAGTTGATTAAAACCTGGAATAAGTAGTACATAATCATAATTAAAATTGTATTATTGATTGGCGGCAGAAGAAAGGACGGAGAACCTGTACTGAAGAAAAACGTTCACTATCTAAAGCGTTTTATATTCCAATATATATCTCACAAACTGTCAAAAAGGAGTAAATAATGTAGAGTATGGTTAACATGAATGCAAATGTGCTAAGAACTCGGCACCAGATAAAATTTTTAGTTTAAAATACGCGATAAAAATGCGAAACACTGCCTTCTAAAGAATTTGTAATAAAACTTGTAATTTAGAAAAATTTAATCATGGAAGAATCGCATTTTCATATTACTTTTTATGGACTTGAATTGAGTATGAAGGGTGTTTTAATCTATAAATAAAGTAACATCAAACTGACATAAAGGATAAAATTTGTCGGCTGTGCACCAATACATTATTAGATTATGATCAAGGAACAACAAATCATCAAAGAAGGCTTAACAGATTACAAATTATGTATCAAATAATGGAATCTAAAACGAGGCAAAATGCTCAAGGATGGGCCGTAAGATTTTTTCCGATTTTCAAGAACAAAAAAAACAATAATTTTAAAATAGCACATTCACTGAAATGACTAAGCACTCACTACTTCGACACATCGTGTGTATTTTAATATATACAAAAAATAATATTATAATCTACGGTTTCGCCTGATATGCTTCGGCCGTTGTCAGACAAGTACTGGCGATAACAACTGAGGATAGTGCGAAACGTAATGTCTAATCAGACTTATTCATAAACATCTGAAATAAAAGATTACAGACCCAATACAAGCCAGTAAAACGGCTGTTTACTAACAACTAGGAATTAACTAAAATAATTAATAAAAATTAGGAATTTCGAAAACGCGATACAATTCGGGGTCCCACGGGGCACTCCGATGGGACCCGATTATTATATAACGAACAGGCTTGATAGAATTAGGTTTGAATGGGTTTCTTAACACATTCTTTGCGGGAAACGAGAAAACTCGTCATACGCCTTTTTACAGTAAGACGCAGGAGACAAGTTTACTCGTTTTGTTGCGCAAAGCGGTAAGGAGCGGGAAACATGTAAACAAGGGGTTCTAAATGGGTGCGGGGTCATATGTTTTCTATTGTCGGCGGTACCCGATCGATCTACCTGTCAATACAATGAGTTTGAAACACAACAAAAAAATAAAAATAATAAAATTGTTGTCGCGTATGTTCCGCTCACAAACTACGCAGTGAAATGAGGTACATGTGCAAGTTTTGCAATGTGGCCCTGCATAAAGGAAAGTGTTTCGAACGCTATCACACATTGAAGCACTATTAGGTTATAGTTTTTTTTTATATGTATTGAAAATTTCTAAATAATCTTGTAATTTTGTATGAATAAATTTCGATATGTTATTTCGATTGTTCAATACTGTTTTTTCTATGATTCCCAAGAAAGTAGAAAGTTTTTGATCATAAAAAAGGGAATTACACATACATTGCTAAGTACATAAATAGAGACATCTTTTTAAAGTAAAACATTGAAAGTTTCACCGAAAAATATCAAGTAGATCGTAAGATATGAATATTTTGCGGAAAGTCTAATTTTGACGCTAAAATTTAAAAAAACACCCGCGCTTCGCCTCCGATTTGACGGTAAAATGCCCGACCATATAGTGTTAATATAAACAAAAGTATTAACATTTACAAATAAAAAGTTTGTAGTGTGATGACGTAAACAGAAAAACTAGTACTGCAATATTACGAGAGATTAGATAAAAATTCAAAAGTATTTTTTTAGACATTTTTATGATTGCTTAAACCTAATTAGGAGATAAGCCCCTACTATATACTCTGGGAACCGATATTAGTGTGAAATAAAAATTTTGATTTTCGTTTATCTTCGGATTTGTATTTAAGGGGATACTTGTTGGTGGATTCGTCAGTACGTCTCTTGAGGCGAACAGTCAATTCTTTTGTATACGAGTAAAATAAATAGTATCCAAAATGATGCTAGCACTGTTAATGGTTGTCGCTTTGGTTGGAGGAAACATGGCCTTCGTTCTTCCCGGAGGTAAGTCGAAAATTCTTATTCAAAACATTACAATCGTCTGGTATAGGCTTTGCGGTAGACAGTCTTTGAGAATAACAAACCTTGATTGCTATTCAATTTACAAAAACCATTAAAATTTTATGAATATTCAATTTACAACAAAAAAAACAAAAATTAAAATTAAAACTTATAAAAAATAAAAACTTTCTTCTACAACACATAAATACTTTTCACACTTGTGCATAACTACGTAAACACCTCAGCACAGGTTCTCCTAGTGAGGTGTTCACGAAACATACAATATTACTCACATACAGTTTCACCTTCTCAAACCTACCTTACTCACAACGTATTATAGTTATAAATTTGAAATATATCATGTACAAATATAAATAATAATGTGAACACTGTAAATATTATATAGAAATAAATTAATTAATTAATACACATTCACTTGAATAATATTCTTACAAGTAAACGATTGCCAATCATTCAATAAAATTACATTGTAAAAAGTGATTTTTTTAAAGTCAATATAGATGAAGCAGATTTGATTTTAATAATCAATTAAATAACTGTCACGAAAATAACGAAGGCGTACACGAAAGATAATTCAACCACACGTATATTCAAAGGTACCGCAGCGAAAACAATACTGTATAGTTTTAGTAATCAGAAATCATCATCAATGAAAAGATACAGTAAAAAAATAATAAAACCGCAAGCCAATAAAATACAAGACGTTATTTTTGCCTGATAGTGCGTCCTATGTCTTCTGGGGTGTTATGGAATTCAGAATTTAAATATTTGAAAAAAGATATTGATAACTAATAATCATAAGAACTGTTCACTTTGTTGATGTTCACTGATCCAAATTGAAATGTTTGATTTCAGAACGTAGCGCACGTGCCGCGACAATCGTCACCCGCGCCGGGTGGGGCGCCCGCGCCCCCACCTCCATCACCTACATGTCCACCCCGGTGCCATACGTCGTCATCCACCACTCAGAGAGCAGCGCATGCACCACCAACGCCGCCTGCGTCTCCGCTGTCAAAGGATTCCAGAACTACCACATGGACAGCAACGGATGGTCCGATATCGGATACAAGTAAGACCCGAACACACCAATATCGAATCCTCACTTTTATACCGAACACTTTCATTGATCGATTCAATAGAAATAGACATCTTTTTCCTAATCTTAAGGGGTTCAGCTTGGAAGATAATACGCTCTCAATGCATTGAGTGAAATCTGTAACAATTGATTTTCTGTTTACCTTCACGAATACAACATGTATTTAAGCTAATAAAAACTACCACCAACCTGTTTTTATGTTACCAAGCCAGTAACTTATTGGGAGAATAGTTGTTATAATACTGTTTGGTGGTTGGTTACAGCTGGCTGGTCGGAGGAGACGTCCGCTCCTACGAGGGCAGGAGCTGGAACAGGGTGGGAGCTCACGCACCAGGATACAACTCCAACAGCGTCGGAATCTGCGTCATCGGCTCATTTACATGTGAGTAAAGAACACAACACAAGATGAGACATAACAAATTAAGTTCAAATCTAATCCCAAGCCCATATAATACAATTTCGAGCCTAATCGGCCTAACTATCCTAAGTCTGCGATTGGTCATTAAATAAAATATATTGAACATTTTGAAAACTTTCTTATAAAATTACCTTCAAACAAAAATGTCTCTCAATTTGGACTTAAGATAAAGATGAAATTGCGAACTTGACCCATCGCTAGTCTGGTCCATAAACATTGTGTTTCAACTAATATTTTGTTAACAATTTATTTGAAAATCAACAGGTATCTACAATAACTAAGTCGATTAAGATTCATAGCGTAAAAACAAAAACCTTATATTTTGATGCATAGACAACACCCAACCAAGCTTTATACATAAGCCTCCCCCAAATGTTTCCAGTTTGATCGATCCTTGCCCTAATTTATTTGACTGTTTTGTTTTTCCTTTTCCAGCTACCCTGCCCCCAGCGGCCCAGCTCCAGCAGGTTAAGGACCTGATCGCCTACGGAGTGTCCAACGGCTACATCTCCTCCACCTACAAGCTGATCGGTCACCGTCAGGCCGTCAGCACCGACTGCCCCGGAAACAGGCTGTACGAGGAGATCAAGACCTGGCCCCGCTGGTCCGCCACCGGCCGCATGGTCGATGGAGAGGTCGTCGAGGGAGATGCACCCAACTCTGCCTAACTTTCTGGATCTATTCAATTCTTCAACCAAAACCTTTCATAAAAAATATCTTGAAATTCTATAATAAACGGCTATTTAAAAAAATAAATTATTTTCAATTATTCCCATCCATTTTTGAAATGTCTTACCGCATAATTGTAGTTTAACTACCAGCACAAGTGGAACTATTGAATTAAGAAAAAAATAATATTTACTCTACGAAAAATGTACCACATTTGTCAAAATGGTGACCTTTCCACTGGCCATAAGCAGAAAGTCGTTAGAAATTAATACAAGTCTTAACGTGGTACGATGGATATTTCAATATTTTATGCTTTTCTGCATTCTCGAAAAAAATGGTTGACATGAAAAAAATCTTAGATTTTTTTATTTTTTTATTATTTATACCCGCTAAACTGCCAAAGCAGTTTGTCAGCAGGTCAGTTTAACATAATATATTACTTAAGCATACAGATAGCCAGAAATCACAATATTTAAAATAGATACAGAAGAGTTTAAATAAGAACTTATATAATGACAAAACAGAGCCAAATATAAAAAAAGAAACAATAGAATAACTTTTAACTGACTACAATACAAAATAATAAAATACAAAGACAGTCAGTTGTAACACAGGCAAATTACTCATATTCATATAAATATTTGCATAAGATTATAAACAATATCAGTATAAAAAAGCTTGATCTATTAACCATTTTTTAATTTTATTTTTTAATTCAGGGGTGCAATTTGATTGAATTTTTATGTCCATTGGAATCTTATTAAATATGGTAGGCACAAGATAAGAGAAAGTCCGTTGTCCGTATTTATTTATAATTTTCGGAATGGACATACCTTCATTTCTATTGAATCTTGTGTCATATGCATGATCTACTTTTTCTTTGTATATTGAATCTGACGTTATGTTTTGACATATAATTTTAAACCATAATATTCCTCGAACAGATAATACGTTAACTGACTCATATAATAATTTTATATCTCTTCTTTGTGCATAAATACGTTTGTTTACCAAAAGCTTAGTCATGGAGTTTTGAATTGATTGGATGTAACCTATATTTGTCTTGCAGGAGTTTCCCAGGACGTTATTCCGTATCTGATTGTAGATTCCACTAGTGACAAATAGATTATTTTTAACGTACTTATAGGCATAAAATATTTAATTTTGTAAATTCTCCCCGCAATAGCTCGTAGGCGTTTGCATATGTTGCTAACGTGTGTATCCCATTTCATATGCGCATCTACTGTTATCCCCAAATATACATAAGTTTGTACCAGTTCAATGGTTCCACATTTACAGGACTGTGAAGAATTGTGTATACACTCAGATGTATGCGACTTTATTATAGGCGTGATGGTGTATTTGGCATGTGGAGATCGTATATGCATCAATTTAGTCTTTTTGGAATTTATTATTAGGCCGGCATCATGTGACCATTTCTGTAAAGAAAAGAAATCATGCTGCATGAGTTTTATTGCAATAGATAAATCTTCATGCGAAATGACTAGAGCCGTATCATCAGCATAAACGTAATGCTTAACAAAGGTGAAAATTTTATTCATGAGTGAAACAAATATTATGTATAATGTTGGCCCGAGAATTGATCCCTGCGGGACTCCTGTTGACATATATTTAGCTTTGCTGTAAGTTTGAAAGAGTTTCACTTTAATTTGTCGATTTGTTAAATAGTTTTTGAGAAGTTTTAGTAATTTTCCCCTAATTCCTATCGCCTCCAATATCTGTAATAGTTTTTTCGGATCAATAGTATCAAAAGCTTTAGAGTTGTCTATGAATAATACAAGAATATGTTTTTTATCATTGAGTTCTTGATTTACGTAATTGGAAAAGTCCTGTAGTAAAATTTCTGTGCTTTTATTTTTTTGAAATCCGTATTGATTGCGATCAATAATGGAGAAACTTTCTAGGTATTTTATTAAATTTATGGAGATGTATTTTTCTAGAATTTTTTCAATTGCTGGCAATATACTGATAGGTCTATAATTTTCCATTTCAGTGTGCTTTCCCCCTTTGTATATTGGCCTAACAATGCTACATTTAAGCTCATTCGGTATAACTGCTTGAGAAAGGATTTTATTAATTAAATGAGTAATTACCGGACATAGAATAGTTATATGTTTTTTAATGTCGAACATTCTAATATTATCAATCCCTGGCGACTTGGAATTATTTAGTTGACTGACTATCCTGCGTATATCTTCACAGGTCGCTCTGGGCAGGTACATGCTATGCGGCAAATCAGCGGGGGCTATGTTGGACGCTTTGTAGTAATGTATGTTATATCAATGCATGTTCTCTCCTACCCAGTCAAAATGAAATATTTCTTTAATTACGAGAGATGCTGGATGCCAGATACTAGATACTGGACACCAGATTCAAGATGCGCATGAAGATGTGATTTGTTTCAGACGTTTGATAAATTTTATTACATTTTAATTTAAAACATACATTTTTAGCGTTTACTTCGCTAAAATCGCAAAATTTATCTTTAAAACTGATCTGCATAAATGTAGCGTAGAACTAATCCATGTTTTCTGAAGTTGTGAATATCATTTATTTAAAAAAAAAGGTTTTTCAATGGAAAATTCCCCAGATTATAGGGAAATCGATATTCGACTGAATTAGCGATTCACGAGAACGATCCATACGGGGTATTTTACTATGAAGTTTTTCATTTGTTTGGGATTGTCCGTTTGAACTTCTGATTTCCATGCGGTCGCAAGGATCCAATTCATTATAAGCAACGATTTAAAAAAAAATTTGCGGAATTCTCGTCAAAATGTGCTGATAGCGACACGTGCGTGAAAAACCATAACTAACTGAGCCAATCTGGAAAATATCGACAGCCTTTTTACACTCCTAATAATATTTTTCCTAGTAATAACCTTCTAATATTGTTTTTTACAATTAAACCTTTGGCCACAAATAAGCAGAATAATAATACCATTGATCGACAGAAATAGAAATATCATTATCTTTATTATGGTAAGACTACCCGGCGTTGCTGGGGGTTGTCTTTAGGATATAGACGTATACCATCGTGGACTTATCTGTAGGCCTTTTCAAGATATACTATTCCTTGGTACATTCTTTTGATCTATCTATTTTTTTACGACTTGTTTACAAAACATCGAGTTTTCTCTATTTTATTTATGATAGCGAAAACTTTAAAAAATCCGTTGCCTAGTTAAGAAGAACTAAGCGCACAATCATACAGAAGCGGTTAGCAACATTATTTTATATTGTTTATTGAAAATAACAAGTATCCAGAATCACAACCAATCAATCTATCAATCAGTTCATCTAATCGGTTGCGTTAGGTCATTTCAATTACCAACCAAAGATTAAAAACCAATTAAGGGAAGACACGGTTTATGCATTCACTGAAGAAGACATTATCAACAACTCCCAATAAAAATATAAAACAGATAAATACACAGAAAAGAACACAACGGTCGCAACTGGGATCCCAGATTATCTAGTCTATTTATTTTATTTATTAATCTTAAGTTAGCTCACATCTTCGTGTGTGCTAATAGTTTTATAAACATATAAACATGTACATTGTTTGGCAAACATAATCTTTCTTTAAATATTTCAATAAAGTCACAAAAAAAGAAACATTAATAATTGAGATAGACATATTTTCTTAATTCATTTTTGAACTTATTAATATTTTCTATCACAGCAATTTCCTTCGGGATTTTGTTATAGAGTTGAACGGCCTGGTACATCAGAGATTTTTGGGTGCTTGTTTTTTTTCTTGTTGGCAATCTAATTTGCTTAGAATTTCTCGTCCCGTGTCCGTGTATCTCGTTATTGTAATTTATTTTTCTTTTCAGTTCCTTAGACATCATCCCTATGTTAATTTTATGTATAAAAATTAGTACATTCAAATACACAGTTTGCTTCACCGTCAAAATGTTCAGCTCCTTTAACATGTCTGTTATCCGTGTGTATATGTTGCGCTTAACTATTATTCGCATTGCTTTATTTTGCAGTATTTGCATTTTTTTCATTTTCTCTTTGATTTTCATTTTTTATTTGGGACTGGCGTCTCTACTAATTGAGCTATTGAGACCTCATTAAGTCCTGTAATTTAGTTGTGTAGTTAAAACATATGGCAGAATATATTGTTATTAATTGAGTACATTTTTAGTAATTCTTAAATTCAAATACGTCGATTCACTGCGGTTTCTGTAAGAAAAAAAAATAGGATCCGACATCGAGATGTCCTTAAATTGATGTTAACAGGCTTTTGCAGAGATGCGCTGTAGAAATAGCTTCAATTTTGACAAAGCACTTTAAAATGTGTACACGGAGAAAAATGAGTACGGATTTTTTTATCAAGATACTGTTAAAAAATGTGACAGCCCATCATTTCCAATTAAAAAAAAATTCAGTATGTATCTGAACACGTGTTCACGCAGGTGCCCTGACTATTCTTCAAACCAGAATAGGCAGAGAGTAATAAACACAAATCAGATAAAACATATTTTAATAGAAATATAATAATTCACATAATTAGGTTTAAAAAAATGGTATTAATTTTAATCGATATCGATCTATGAACAATCACCAGATGTTGTTATTTACTGATAAAACATTTTTAATACAATCAGTGATCTCAAATATTCGGTGGTCAAATATAATATAACCTTTCGGGTAGCATTTACGCCGATTCACGATTTAAAAAACCCACGGATTCAAAAAGGAAAAGTTAACGGCCCTCGCTACTAAATGTTTCTAGCGCGAATTCGAATATCTAACTCGCTGCACCTGGCAGCTGGCCGGTTCGTTCCATTCAATACAAGACACGCACAGAGCAAAACAAATTATTATTAATTATAGATATTGTGATTATGAAAATTATGTTAAAATATATTTTAGAATGTAATGCAATATTACAATAGCTTGATTCATGGAGGAGGTTCTCAGTAACAACATTTAATATAACTTTTTATTTGGATTTTTTTTTTGATAAATACAATTATAAAGAGTTACAAAAGGCTTCCCTTTGTTCCAGACTGGTTTCGCAGTGCGGCGGGGCACTGTTAATACTAAATTGTATAGTTTAATTTGAGGTCACGGGTTCAAAAGCCGGCGAGGACAAAACAAATTTAATTTAATTTATATAAGTATGTCATATTATAGAATTAAAATAAATTTTATATAGTTACATATAATGAATCTGTACCTCGTTCAAAAGTGGAAGATACGTTCAGTATCACCCTGGTGAGAGACCATAATTCAGGATTGAAAGTTGCTTGAGAACGGCGTAGATATGTTTAGTGACTAGATCTGAATAGCCTGGAACTTTCCAACCCCCCATCCTCCCTATCTCTAAAAATGTAGACCACATACATAAGGAATATAAATGAAATTTCTTTTGAGGACACTTCAATGAAAATGTTATTGATCTTCTTAAAAATTCTTACATGTTTTGGTTTTAGCTGAAACCAATTTTACTTTACTTCTTTTCGGTATTATGCACTTTGAATTACTCAGGATTTATAATAGGCATGCAGCGATTATGTCCAGGATCAATTAATTCGGGTAGCATGCACAAATTTTAAAAGCGATTCAGCTGTTCAACCATATTAGTCTGCCGAAATTCGTCATCCAGTAAAATTTTTTCGATTTTTATCCGAGTTTAGTCCATACAACAAACATACAAATAGCTTTTTTTGTTACATGTAATTGGCCCTGAACCTGGTAAAACCAATCGTGAGATGTATTTACCAGAATTTCTCCATTTTTGCTAACATATTTTTTTGGATTTTACTGCTTCTTATATGAGCATGCTGCGTGCTGCGAAAGGACATTTAATTTCAATCACGGTGTATTCAGAAAAAATTCCATCTGGTGTCGCACCCATATACGGATACTCTTCATGTATGAAAAGACCACACTTTTCTATGGTAATGCTTTCTAGTTCTGCAAGCTCCTTCAGGACATTGTATTCATGTTTGACTTTGACTTTGGACAATACCCTCAACACTACATCACTTGTTCCTGTATTCTCTCTGAAACCAAACTGATTGCTAGAGAGTATATTATATGTTTCTAAGAATGATACCAATCTCGACATAGCTAATCTCTCTATTACTTTTGAAAGAGTATTGAGTAAGAATATAGGTCTGTAATTATTAACATCTAGACGATCTCCATATTTAAAAAGGGGAATTACTTACAATGAGAAGGGAACATCCCACTCTCGAAGCTAATACAGTGTTTTCCAATAAGAGGTGTTATTTTGAATAGCCCGCTATTTCGGTAGATGTTACTTTGGAAGCTGTCATTTTTTGACATTTGACAAGTAGAAACAACGCCATTAATAAAATGGAATGATACACGCTTCAACAACGCATTGAACTTATTAAAATTCACTTGAGTGAATCAAATGCAAATCATTTTGAGTGATGAGGCCCATTTCCACCTCGGTGGCTTCGTCAACAAGCAAAATCGTCGCATCTGAGGCTCGAAAAACCCAAGAGTTATTGTTAAAAAGCCTCTTTACACTCAACGTGTGACTGTTTGGTGCGGTTTATGGTCCGGCGGAGTCATTGGACCTTACTTTTTTGAAAATGAGGCTGGAGCAACAGAACTGCGCTACCGAAAAAAAATGAATGATGTTTTATGGCCGGAATCGGATGGTATTAATCTGGACAACGTTTACTTTCAACAAGACGGCGCTACGTGCCACACAAGCAACGAAACCATTGATATTTTACGATTAAAAATCAAAATTTTACCTCTTATTGGAAAACTCCTGTATTTACAAGGTGAGATATGAGACAAGCTAATTCGGATACATGCATTTTATACACCATAACACTTAAAGAATCAATACCGCACGAGAAAGACATTTTTAAATCATTTATCACATTTGTGACTTCAGAAATGCTAGTTGGTTTAAAATAAAAATTGTCCCCTGTAACGTGAAGTTCAGATTTAAAATCATTCACCAGACACATCTCAATAGTTTTATTAGCACTGCACAAATTACTAGTGAAGCTTGGACCAATGTCACTAAAGAAGTAATTTATATGATTAGTAATTATATTTGGACTCTCTTCTATTGAAGTAATAATACTATTAATTTTCAATTTTTTAAGGTAGTTTGTTTCTTTAGTTGTTTAGTGACTAGATCTGAATAGCCAGGAACTTTCCAACCCTCCTTTTCCCTATTTCTAAAAATGTGGACTACATACATTAGGAATATAAATGAAATTTCTTCTGAAGACACTTCAATGAAATAAAATGTTATTGATTTCTTCGAAACAATTCCTTTTTACATGTTTTGGTTTTAGCTGAAACCAATTTTACTTTGTTTCTTTTCGCTTTTATGCACTTTTCTAAATACTCAGGATTTCTAATAGGCATGCAGCGATTATGTCGAGGATCAATTAATTCGGGTAGCATGCAAAAATTGTAAAAGCGTTTCTTGACATTATCAAGCTCGAAGTCATATTGGGCACGTAATTAGTGTCGCCAGTATCCCGTTTGCAAAAGTATCCCCGTTCCTTGCATAGTGAGTGGTCTCCAAATACATGTTTTGGACCATTCAATATATTCAAATAAAACTGTTTTATTTTTCCTAATTCATAGTCTTCCGGTACGTTATTGCACAACGTACAGCCGTTCTCAGGCGTAAAATACGGCTTGACACAATCTTCCTCAATGCTAAGGGATACTTCTAACAGTGATTTAAGTTTTTTGCAATAATTTCGAAGTAAGTGATTTCGGCATTCGATCTTTTCGACTGAAACATTTTTATACGATGTGCTTCTTTTATTTTATTGTAAGTGCTGGAATATTTTATATACTTTTATATTTTAAAAACATCAAATTGTTTATTACTATATTTATTAGAAACCCGAAAAAAAGTTAACAATAAATTAATTCTTAATAATATAAAATTGTTTATTACCTATAAACCCGAAAAAATGTTAACAATATATTAATTCTTAATAATATTAAATTGTTTATTACCTAGAAACCCAAAAAAATGTTAACAATAAATTGATTCTTAATAACTATTTGACACTACACAGCTTCGACGGAAACGCACAGATGAAACATAAAAAAAGGCGACACACTATTATAGTCCCTACGCGCAACGCATAGAGTGGAATATTGTTGAAACGTCTCATAGTGTAATAATTACGCGGAATTTCGAACTTTGAAAAAATATTGACACGACGGACCGTAGAAAGCGTGCATTCACGGCCACCTCATAGAGCCGAATGAGTAGGAGAATTCTTAGATGTTCATTATATAGTATTTAACGAAAATAAATTGTTAGTAAAAACATATATCTCGACAGAAAAATGTATTTACGATAGCCAAGCGTGGCTACATTATCGATATTTTGACGATTAATAACTTAGATTGTCGTTTGAATCTGACAATTCATGATTCTTCATACAACGATTGAGATCGCTAGTAAGGAAGGCCCTTAAGTAAACCGTCGAATAAGTCGTCCATAATCATGTATAATTGATAGGCGGCAGAAGAAAGAACGGAGAAACTGAATTAAAAGAAAAACGTTGAGTGTCAAAAGCGTTTTATATTCCAATATATATATTTTTTTTATTTTTTTTTTTTATGTGACACCTCACAAGAGTGTCCCTGCCTGTGCAGTGCACAGACAGGGTAACTATGTCACCACCCGGTTGGGTGGCGTTGTGAGGCGGAGTAAGGTAGAGGCTGTAGGAAGGGATTTGTTAATGCGGGCCTTGAAGAGGCTCGGATTATAGGAGGGAGGAAAAACAGATGCCGGTAGCTCGTTCCACATACGAGCCGACTTACACAAAAACGAGTCGTAAAAACGGCCCGTTCTCATGAAGCCAACGTCAACCGTGAACGGGTGTTCAGTTCGTGTCCGTCGAGTTTCGCGCACGTGCACCGGTGCATCAGGAATCAATGCTGCTAGCTCCTTGGAGCAGGCTCCATTGAAATACCTGTAGAACAGACACAGCATGCCTACATTGCGTCTATGCATCAGAGAAGGCAATCGGTCTGTTAACAATGGATTGTCAATCAGACGGATCGCTCTCCTTTGCACAGACTCAAGCAGGTTTATCAAGTATTTTGGGGCACCAGCCCAAAGGTGGCTCCCAAATTCAATAGTTGGGCGGACTTGAGACTTGTACAGGGTCTCACAAACTGTCAAATAAGGAGTAAATAATGTAGAGTATGGTTAACATGAATGCAAATGTGCTAAGAACTCGGCACCAGTAGAAAATTTATGTTTAAAATACGCGTTAAAAATTCTAAACACTGCCTTCCAAAGAATCTGTAATATAACATGTAATTTTGAAACCTTTATTACTGAGGGAATCGCATTTCAAAATGACTTTTTTATGGACTTTTGAGTGTTAAGGGTGTTTTAATCCATAAATAAACTAAACTAAACACCAACCTGTCATAAAGGTTAAAAAATATCGGCTGTGCACCAACACATTATTAGATTATGATCTAGTAACAATAAATCATGAAATCATGAAGGCTTAACAGCTTACAAATTACGTATCAAATAAAAGAATCAAAAACGAGGCAACTGCTCAAGGATGGGACGTAATTTTTTTTTCCGGTTTACAAGAACAAAAAAAACAGTAATTTTTCTAATAGCACATTCACTGAAATGACTAAGCACTACTTCGATACATAATATGTATTTTAATATCTAAAAAAAATTATATTATAATCTACCGGTTTCGCCTGATATGCTTCGGCCGTTGTCAGACAAGTACTAACGATAACAACTGAGGATAGTGCGAAACGTAAAATGTCTAATCAGACTTATCGGTAAACAGCTGAAATAAAAGATTACAGACCAATACAAGCCAATAAAACAGCTGTTTACTAACTACTAGGAATGAACTAAATAATTAATGACAAAGAGCAGGTTCATACTATGTATACAGACTTCTCTAAGGCTTTCGATCGCATAATACACTCAATTCTTTTGAAAAAGCTCGTCCTACTTGGTATACACGGTGACCTGCTAAGATGGATCAAATCTTACATTAGTAACCGTAATCAGGTAATCTTAATCAACGGTGTCTTCTCAAAATCTATCGAGGTAAAATCTGGTGTCCCCCAAGGGTCCCACCTAGGTCCGCTAATGTTCAACATTATATAAATGACATTGGATCATGTTTTTAAAATTCCAAATATGAACTTTATGCCGATGACATGAAAATATTCAAAGTTATTTGTTCTCTTTCTGACTGCGAAGCGTTACAGAATGACCTAGATAGGCTTTGCAAGTATTGCAAAGTTAAATGTCTAAAACGTTTCTAAATGTCACAATATGACATTCACCAGAAATAAACACGTAATTAAGTGCTCATATTCACTCAACAATGAACCTGTCATCTCTAAAACGGAATGTAAAGACCTCGGCGTTTACCTTGATAGCAAACTTATATTTAATAAGCACATTGACTCAATCGTTAATAGGTCATATAAATGCTTGGTTTCGTGCTACGTGTAAGTAAAATATTCAGTAATCCGCGTACAATTGTAATGTTATATTTCGCATTAGTCAGAAGTACACTGGAATATGTATCGCCTATTTGGAATCCACAATATAAACTTTACATAGATAGAACAGAACAAATTTATAAAATATATTACATTCAAATTCAAAAATAACTTTGAGTGTACATTTGAAACTTTGCAGCGAAAACGAGCAGTAGCTGACTCAATATTTATACACAGAATTTTAAACAATGTCATTGACTGTACTAAACTTCTGTCCCTTATTAACTTTAACATACCTTTGAGAAGTACACGACATACAGTGCTATTCCACACGATTAACATAAAACAAATGCATAATCTAATTCACCAATTAACCGAGCTCTCTAAACTCTAAATAATATTTGTTTTAACTCTAACATTGATATTTTTTCGGATTCACTGCCCAAATTCAAACGTGGCATCATGTAAATAATTTAAACTATTCAATGCACATACATACAGACAGACACAAACAGACACTCACACATACATTACACACGTCACACATACACACCTATAAACTACACACGTCACCTGGTAATTAAGGAATAAACATACCACTTAGCAGACATTACAAGGAAACGTATCATTGGTACCGAACATGAAATATCTTATTCCTGTATATTGTTTCATTTCTGAAAATCATGTACTGTATGTTTCCATAATATAAAATAAAATAAAAAAAAATAATAAAAATTAGTAATTTCCAAAACGCGATAGAATTCAGGGTCCCACAGGGCACTCTAATGGGACCTGATTATTATACAACGAACAAGCTTGATAGGGTGAGGTTTGAATGGGTTTCTTAAAATAAACAAAACTATTAACATTTACTAATTAATGAAAACTTTTCTGTTGGGGTTTTTTTTGTCTACTTTGCCAAATTATTGTTTCGTTCTTAATATTTATAAAACAAATCAGAACCCTTTCGTGGCCAACGAAATGCATAACAAACTATTATTATCTATTATAAAACATAAACAATTTTAAGATAGTTTGTAGTGTGAAGAGGTAAACACAAAACCGAGTACTGCAATATTACGAATTAATGAATAAAAAGTCAAAAGTATATTTTTAGACATGTTTATGATTGCTTAAACCTAATTAGGAGATAAGCCCCTCCTATATTCTCTGCGAACCGATATTCGTGTGAAATAAAATTTTTCGTTTATCTTCGGATTTGTATTTAAGGGGATACTTGTTGGTGGATTCGTCAGTACGTCTCTTGAGGCGAATAGTCAAGTCTTTTGTATACGAGTAAAAGAAATAGTATCAAAAATGATGCTAGCACTGTTTATGGTTGTCGCTTTGGTTGGAGGAAACATCGCCTTCGTTCTTCCCGGAGGTAAGTCGAAAAATTCTTATTCAAAACATTACAATCGTCTGGTATACGCTTTGTAGGTGACAGTCGTTGAGAATAATAAAACTTGATTGCATACACATCACTTAAATAATATTCTTACAAGTAAACGATTGCCAATCATTCAATAAAATTACATAAAAAGTGATTTTTTATAGTCAATTTAGATGAAGCAGATTTAATTTTAGTGATAAATAATGTAACTATCACGAAAATAACGAAGGTGTACACGAAATATAATTCAACCACACGTAGATTCTAAATTAATACTGTATAGTTTTAGTAATCAGTAATCATCATCAATGAAAAGATACAGTAAAAAAATAATAAAACCGCAAGCCAATAAAAGACAAGATGTTATTTTCGGATCTCATGACAACTAGCCTGATAGTACGTCCTATGTCTTCTGGGGTGTTATGGAATTCAGAATTTTTAAATATTTGAAAAAGACATTTCAACGTCATTGATAACTGATAAGAACTGTTCACTTTGTTGATGTTCACTGATCCAAATGGAAATGTTTGATTTCAGAACGTAGCGCACGTGCCGCGACAATCGTCACCCGCGCCGGGTGGGGCGCCCGCGCCCCCACCTCCATCACCTACATGTCCACCCCGGTGCCATACGTCGTCATCCACCACTCAGAGAGCAGCGCATGCACCACCAACGCCGCCTGCGTCTCCGCTGTCAAAGGATTCCAGAACTACCACATGGACAGCAACGGATGGTCCGATATCGGATACAAGTGAGACCCGAACACACCAATATCGAATCCTCACTTTTATACCGAACACTTTCATTGATCGATTCAACAGAAATAGACATCTTTTTCCTAATCTTAAGGGGTTCAGCTTGGAAGATAATACGCTCTCAATGCATTGAGTGAAATCTGTAACAATTGATTTTCTGTTTACCTTCACGAATACAACATGTATTTAAGCTAATAAAAACTACCACCAACCTGTTTTTATGCTACCAAGCCATTAACTTATTGGGAGAATAGTTGTTATAATACTGTTTGGTGGTTGGTTACAGCTGGCTGGTCGGAGGAGACGTCCGCTCCTACGAGGGCAGGAGCTGGAACAGGGTGGGAGCTCACGCACCAGGATACAACTCCAACAGCGTCGGAATCTGCGTCATCGGCTCATTTACATGTGAGTAAAGAACACAACACAAGATGAGACATAACAAATTAAGTTCAAATCTAATCCCAAGCCCATATAATACAATTTCGAGCCTAATCGGCCTAACTATCCTAAGTCTGCGATTGGTCATTAAATAAAATATATTGAACATTTTGAAAACTTTCTTATAGAATTACCTTCAAACAAAAATGTCTCTCAATTTGGACTTAAGATAAAGACGAAATTGCGAACTTGACCCATCGCTAGTCTGGTCCATAAACATTGTGTTTCAACTAATATTTTGTTAACAATTTATTTGAAAATTAACAGGTATCTACAATAACTAAGTCGATTAAGATTCATAGCGTAAAAAACAAAAAACTTATATTTTGATGCATAGACAACACCCAACCAAACGTGTTTAATTATTCTTCTCGATGATCCCTCTGGATTCTAGCTTTATACACAAGTCTCTCCCAAATATCTCTAGTTTTATCGATTCTTGGCCTTAATTTATTTGACTGTTTTGTTTTTCCTTTTCCAGCTACCCTGCCCCCAGCGGCCCAGCTCCAGCAGGTTAAGGATCTGATCGCCTACGGAGTGTCCAACGGCTACATCTCCTCCACCTACAAGCTGATCGGTCACCGTCAGGCCGTCAGCACCGACTGCCCCGGAAACAGGCTGTACGAGGAGATCAAGACCTGGCCCCGCTGGTCCGCCACCGGCCGCATGGTCGATGGAGAGGTCGTCGAAGGAGATGCACCCAACTCTGCCTAACTTTCTGGATCTATTCAGTTCTTCAACCACAACCTTTCATGAAAAAATATCATAAAATTCTATAATAAACTGCTATTTTTATTAAAATAATATTTGCTTTCAATTATTCCCATCCAATTTTGAAATGTTTTACCGCACAATTATAGTTTATATATATACTAGATGCGCAGGAAGATGATTTGTTTCAGATGTTTGATAAATTTTATTACATTTTAATTTAAAACATACATTTGTAGAGTTTACTTCGCCAAAATCTCCAAATTTATCTTTTAAACTGATCTGCATAAATGGAGCGTAGAACTAATCCGTGTTTTCTAAAATTGTTAATATCATTTATTTAAAATAATGATAATAGGGAATTTCAAGGGAAAATTCCTCAAATTATAGGGAAAATCGATATTCGACTGAATTACCGATTCACGAAAACGGTCAATACTGGGTATTTTACTATACCATTTTTAATTTGTTTGGGATTGTCCGTTTAACTTCGAATTTCCGAGCGGTGCAAGGATCCTAATCATTATAAGCAACGATATAAACTATTTTTTGGCGGAATTCTCTTCAAAATGTGCTGAGAGCGATACGTGCAACAAAAACTTTAACCGTTTGAGCCAACCTGGAAAATATCGATGGCCATTTTACACTCTTAAGTATCAAAACTTCGATCTTGATATATAATTACACCTCAAAACCTAAGGAGAAACCTAAAAAAAGAAAGAATAAGAGTAACTCATAGAGTTTTTATATCTCGCCAAAAGCAAAATGGTCGTTAAAATTGGAAACTTTATGAATAAGTTTCTTACTACTAAACTATTTCGTTCGTTCACTTACTGTCTATGCTATATTTCTAGTTATGTAAAGCAGTGGATAAATAACTATTTATTAATAACGTTGTCGTGATGTTGTAATAATTTTTTACAATGAGACTTTTGGCCACAAATAAACACAATAATATTATTATTGATTTGACAGAAAAAGAAATAACAATCATTAACTTAACGATGCTCTGATTAGCATTGTAGTATTACTAGGTGACGTGTACCCGGCGTGTGCTGGGGAATATCTTTAGGAGATATTTAGGGCGTATACCGTCGCGGACTTTACAGTAGGCCTTTTCAAGATATACAATTCCTTATTACATTTTTTTTTATTTATCTCAATGAAAGCGCCCAAAAATATTTTATTTACTACTTCATTACAAAACATCGACTTTTCTCTACTTTCCCTTTCTATACTTTAATAATCTATCGAAATTCGTTGCGTAGTTTAGAAGAACTAAGCGCACAAACAGAAGGACGCGGATGGCGTCTTTATTTTATACTATTTAAAGATAAAGCTTTGCAGAGATGCGCTGCAGAAAGAGCTCCAATTTTTAAAAAGCTCTTTAAAATGTGCCTGAAATGTACACGGCTTTTTTATGAAAATACTGTTAAAAGTGTGACAGCATGATCATTTCCAATAAAAAAATTATCATTCAGAATGTATCTGAACACGTGTATCTGAATAAATATAATGAACTAGATGCGCCACTATTATTATTTTGAAGAACACGTATTCCGACTTCAACATAACATTTTCGTGCTTTTCTGATAGTTTGTTATGAAACATAGTTTGTAGAAGAAAGTTTGTTATGAGAGAATACATGACGCAAATGCGAATGGTAGCAGAAGGCGGGGACGCCCTAGGAAGACATGGCACAATCAAGTGAATGAGATACTTGAGTCGGGCCATGTCAAGAGTCAAAATAATAGAAGAGTATTTATGAGACGATGTACGAATGTGAATGAGGCAAGAAGTGTGTGCTAAGACCGAGTTGTTTGGCGGTCCGCCCTCTCTGCCTACCCCTGCGGCAACGGCGTGATAGTAAGTTAGTTAGTTAGTTGTTATGAAAATTGTCAAATCATTCGTTTTGGGCCTAAAATCCATTTTTAACAGAAAAACTAATAATTTAACTAGATTTTTAAGTAATTATCAATATTTCACATCAGTAAGTTTTCTCCGCGTTGATCTGTACCCTCTGGTTGGAAAACAGTCAAGAGGGTCAATCGATCGTTTTACACTAAGCAGGTCGCAAAAACCCGCTCTTTGAGCGAGTTTTACGGGCGCAACGCCGGCCGCCGTACCAGGTCACATACGAGCCGAACCCGAACAACGACGGACGAAGAAAAATCTGGCTTAAAAGAAAGAGTTGAAATTCGATGACAATACGATTCAATAATTTAAACAATAATTTTCTTCAAACCAAAATGGGCAAAGAAAAATAGAGAAATACCTAAAAAAATAAACGCAATCAAACATATTACATTAGAAATAAAGTAATTTACACAATTACGTAATAGAAAAATGACGTCCGAAAATACGATATTAATTTTAATCGATATCAATCTATGAGCGATCACTATATGTTGTTGTTATTCACTGATTAAACATTTTTAGTACTATCAATGATCACAATATACGGTGGTCAATTATAATATAACCTTTCGGGTAGCATTTACGCAGATTCACGATTTGAAAAACCCATAGATTCAAAAAGGAAAAGTTCAGTAAAACCTGGAAAAAGTCGTTCATAATCATGTACAATTGTTTGGCGGCAGAAGAAAGAACGGAGAAACTGAATTAAAAGAAAAACGTTGAGTGTCAAAAGCGTTTTATATTCCAATATATATCTCACAAACTGTCAAATAAGGAGTAAATAATGTAGAGTATGGTTAACATGAATGCAAATGTGCTAAGAACTCGGCACCAGTAGAAAATTTATGTTTAAAATACGCGTTAAAAATGCTAAACACTGCCTTCCAAAGAATCTGTAATATAACATGTAATTTTGAAACCTTTATTACTGAGGGAATCGCATTTCAAAATGACTTTTTTATGGACTTTTGAGTGTTAAGGGTGTTTTAATCCATAAATAAACTAAACTAAACACCAACCTGTCATAAAGGTTAAAAATTATCGGCTGTGCACCAATAAATTATTAGATTGTGATCTAGGAACAATAAATCATCAAAGAAGGCTTAACAGATTACACATTATGTAACAAGTAAAGGAATCAAAAACAATGCAACAAGGCTCAAGGATGGGTCGTAACCTTTTTTTCCGATTTACAAGAACAAAAAAAAACATATATTTAAAAAAATCACATTCACTGAAATCACTTAGAACTACTTCGACAAATTGCTCTGCATTGGTTTCGCCTGATAAGCTTCGGCCGTTGTTAGACAAGTACTAACGATTACAACTGAGGATAGTGCGAAACGCAAAATGTCTAATCAGACTTATTCATAAACAACTGAAATAAAAGATTACAGATCAATACAAGCCAATAAAATAGCTGTTTACTAACTACTAGGAATGAACTAAATAACCAATAAAACTAGGAATTTCGAAAACGCGATACACATAAATAGGACTAAATGCGGTGTCCTGCAGGGCACTCAAGTGAGACCAGTTTATTTAAAAATAAAACTACCCCGAACAGGCTTGATAGGATGAGGTTTGAATGGATTCCTTAATATAAACAAAATATTGTATTATAATCTATCGGTTTCGCCTGATATTCCTCGGCCGTTGTCAGACAAGTACTAACGATAACAACTGAGGATAGTGCGAATCGTAAAATGTCTTATCAGAGATATTCACGAACAATTGAAATAAAAGATTAGAGACTAATACTAGTCAATGAAACAGCTGTTGGTAAACAATTAAGAAATAACTAACTAATCAATAAAAACTATCCGAAATATTCGTAAACTACTTAAACAAAAGATTGCAGACCAATAATACTAGTCAATGAAACAGCTGGGATATGATTTTAAAATTTCACTGCCAACACGGGCAGGTACCTAGCTTGGTGGTCATAACATACTTAATGACTGTAATAAACAATGCACTGAATAAAAAAAAAGCATTAGGGTTATTAATTTTTGGGGTACTAAGCCGTGCTTTAGCTAATTTTTCGGATAGAATTACAGTGTCCATCATCACATCTGCCCTGATAGACCAGATCATTTAAAAATAAAATTACCACAGACTTGGATAGTATGAGGCTTGGTTGGGTTTCTTATTATACACAAGGGTATTAACATTGACAAACGTTTTAACTATGCAATTTTTTGTCTCCTTTGTCTAATTAATGTTTTCGTACTTCAAATATTTCACAAACACTGTTTATCTTTTATGTGCATTTCTTTCGATCTTTGTTTAGCTAATTTATATTCTGTAGCTTAATGAAGTAAAGACAAAACCGAAAAATAAAATTCTGACAAAATAGGCTTCTCCAATACTATGACAGTTTATTTGAATTTGGATGCTCCAGCTCGAGCAAAAACTGGTGCTGCAACATTACGAGTAATTAAATAATAATAAGAATTAAGTAAAAGTAAAATATATTTCTTTATATATTTTTTCGATTGCATGAACCTAATTAGGAGATAACCCCCTACTCTAGGAACCGACATTCATGCGAAATTAATTTTTAATTTTCGCTTAATCTTCGGATTCATATTTAAGGGGATTCTTGTTAGTGGATTCGTCAGTACGTCTCTTGAGGCGAACAGTCAAGTCTTTTGTATACGGGTGAGAGAAATATTATCTAAAATGATGCTAGCGCTGTTTTTGGTGGTCGCTTTGGTTGGAGGAAACATGGCCTTCGTTCTTCCCGGAGGTAAGTCGAAAATTTTTATTCAAAATATTACAATCGTCCGATATACGCTTTGCGGGAAATAGTTGGAGTATAAAAAAAAATGATTGCATACACATTCACTAAAATAATATTCAATATTAAGTAAATGAATGCTAATCATGCAATAAAATTACACAGTAAAATAGTGATTTTTTATGTTCAATTTATAGATGAAGCAGATTTCAGTTTAAATCTCACCGATTCAGAATAAGATTTTAACTGCTGCAGTGAATTATGAATGATAATGGTGTGATAATTCTATATTGACAATAACGTAGGTGTACATGAAAGATAATTCAACGACATGTAGATTCAAAGTAAAACTAGTAATCATCATCAATGAAAGGATAATAAAACCGAAAGCCAATAAAATAAGACAAGATGTCTATGTTGTTTCACTTGGTATCATATATTCTTCGGACACTTTGTTCTCCATCTATTAACTTAGCCTTCCATTATATTCCGATCTAATGGCTATTCGCTTGATCGCGTATGCTATGACTTCCTGAAACTTGGCCGAAATTTCATTAAATGAGTCCAAAATATTAGAATCTTTGAGAAAAAAACATTAATGATCATAAACACTGTTCTTTTTGTTGTTCATTATTTCAATTTGAAATGTTTTGAATTTAGAACGTAGCGCCCGTGCTGTGACAATCGTCAACCGCGCCGGGTGGGGCGCCCGCTCCCCCACCTCCATCACCACCATGTCCACCCCGGTGCCTTACGTCGTCATCCACCATGCAGCAAGCAGCGCGTGCACCACCAACGCCGCCTGCGTCTCCGCTGTCAAGGGATTCCAGAACCAACACATGGACGTCAACGGATGGGCCGATATTGGATACAAGTGAGACTCGATCATACCAATATCAATCCTCACTTTAATAATCACTTTCATTGATCGATTCAACAGAAAGAAACATTCTATTTATAGGTCTTATGGCATTTAGCTCGGGGGGGAGAGCCCCCTGCTAAGATCTCCTGTTTAGCCGATTCTCGGCCAACCAAAGTAGTCAGTCTCTTTCTCTGGCGCCTATATTTGTTTTTCACAACCATTGACGCCATTCGATGTTGGATTTCGAGGCTTTTATTGACAAGTCTATATCGCATATAGAAACGAATGATATTTTTGGCACAACGTTCTTGGTGAGACTGGTTTTTCGTCGAGACTGATGACATTTGAGTTGAATCACCTTATCGATTTTTATATATATCGCAAAATTTATTACAGGCCAAACATACAAACATTACCATTCTCTTGGTGTAGCTGATTTTAATTTTTACCTCCACAAATAATACAACAAAAAAAAAATTGCGAAAAAAGCCGCCATCCTTGCGACTAAGACAATAATTTAATGGGAGAAGAGTTGTTATAATGCTGATTGATGGTTGGTTACAGCTGGCTGGTAGGAGGAGACGTCCGCTCCTACGAGGGCAGGAGCTGGAACAGGGTGGGAGCTCACGCACCAGGATACAACACCAACAGCGTAGGAATCTGCGTCATCGGTACATTTACATGTAAGTACCATTCAGTTTCCAAAGATTTCTGTTGAAAGCAAATAAATACAGTAGATACTTGCAATATCCCAAACAATGACACGGTGCCAGTTTCTAAGTATTGCCTATTCATGTTCAGATGATCAGAAAACTGATCTATATATTTTTTAGACTAAGAAATACTGTATCATTAAAAATACTAAAAGATATTTACTATGCACTGGCGCACTCTGTCCTACAATATGGAATCGTGGCTTGGGGGGGTGCATATAAATCATCCCTACTCCCACTGGAAACTATCCAAAAAATACTAATAAAAATCATCTTAAAAAAGCCATATTACTACCCAACTATAAATGTTTTTCAAGATTTCCCGGTTCCCCCACTTACAAAAATTTATGACAAAATTGCACTCCTACAAATACATAAAGATTTCTTTAGTAAAAATAATTTACCACAATTGAATATTAGCAAAAGAATAATATCTGTTGGAGGACTAACCGTGCCACTAGCACGAACCACAACAGCACAGCATCACTATATATTCAAGGGTGTAAAATTATTTAATAAATTACCCCTTGATATACGATCGGAAGAAAACTTCGAAAAATATAAAAAAAAAATTAAATTAAAATACTCTTGTACCACCTCATAACTTTACTTATTGTTTAGAAATATGTTTTTGCCTTTTAAATTCTTTGAATCATTTATTAACTAACCTATATTTTTATTACTTTTATTGTTATTTTTTGTTTTATTACTAATATTTTTTGTTTAATTTAAACAAATGTTAAAATATTTTTGTTGTCCTCTCCTAAACATAAGCAGTTGCTTTATTAGGAGAGTGATTGAAATATTTGTGTTTATATTGTTATAAAATTGTAAATCTTGTTTATATGTTTCCATAAAAAAAATAAAAAAATGTTTAGATTGAAGTCTTCCTTGACAGTGTTCTGACTTACCCTATGTTATAATACAAACTTTCGTTGAGTCAGACGAAATTGCGAGCCAAACCGGCCTAACTCTCATTCTCAAAGTCTGCATTTGGTTCATAAATAAAATATCTGTTTACAATTACGAATCATCATTCAGACCGTCACCCAAGAACCTAAAAACCAAAATGTCATCAGTCTTCTACTGGTCCATAACCATTAATTTTTAGTTAATATTTTGAATACAATTTTAACTTTCAGAAAACGTTCTTGCTAGATTGTCTAAGTACCATTATTCTCTGTCAGTAAAAAGACCAACAATTCATTAGATTAAAATCCATATAGTTAGATACAAAAACCTTATATTTTGATTCAAAGCCAAAACCCAACCACAACTAGTTTTGTCATTCTTTTTTCTTCTTATTTGCCTCTCTGGCTTCCAGCTTTGTACATAAGTTTCCCTCGAATTTCTTATATCTGTTTTGTTATTGACTATTTGTTTTCCCTTTTCCAGCTGCCTTGCCCCCAGCGGCCCAGCTCCAGCAGGTCAAGGACCTGATCGCCTACGGAGTGTCCAACGGCTACATCTCCTCCACCTACAAGCTGATCGGTCACCGACAGGCTGTCAGCACCGAATGCCCCGGAAACAGGCTGTACGAAGAGATCAAGACCTGGCCCCGCTGGTCCGCCACCGGCCGCATTGTCGACGGAGAGGTCGTTGAGGGAGATGTACCCAACTCCGCCTAACTTTCGATCGATCCAATACTTCAACCACAAACTTTGTCCCATAAAAAATGTATTGAAATTTCATAATAAACTGCCATCTTCATAAATCATTTGAGGCATTTAAAATATTCCCGTGCTATTTTGAAATAATTTTAATTACCAGGACCAGTGGCACTATCGAATTTAAAACGAATCTGGCCTTTTCCAGTACATAAGCGGAAAGCCATTAGAAATTTTTCTCAGAAATTTCATAACTTCGTTTCATTGCACTTCAAAACCTAGAATGACCTTGTCAGAATAAAAAAAGAGCAGAACCTAATGCTGCGTATACATCCGCGAGTCGATCTACCGAACTACCGAACTGAACCTCAACTTATGGGAAAGAAACGAAGCAACCACAAATAATGCGAAACGCAGCTTGCAGTTGATTCGTTCCTTTCCCGGAATTCGTGGTACGGTTCGCGTTTCGGTTCGCAAATATATACGTACCCTTAGAACCTAGCTAGCTTACTTACTGACAATGGTGGATACCGTGTAATGCTTAACGGTGGATAAATTACTATTATTTATTTATTTTTGGTATAACTGAATGAGAAAAAACCACAAATAGTGGTTAATATTTAATTATTGAAGACAATATCAGCAATTCTTAAACGAAACAGAAAAATCAGAAAAAGATAAAGTCGCATCTAGGACAAATGCCTCGGCTAGGCGAGGGTCCTGGGTTCATGTCCAAGATGCGACCGTAGCTTTTTCTGATTTTTCTGTTTCTAATTTTCGTTTCAGAATTGCTAATATGGTCTTAAATAATATTATTTATTTAATTAGTTGTCGTGTTGTTCTTACGACATTTTTATCTTGACTTCACAAATTGACACAATAATAATATTATTGATCGACAGAAATAGAAATGCTATTCATTATCAGAACGATGCTCTGATTGGCATCAGTAGGTATTATAACAAGTATCCAGAATCACAACAACTCAATCTACAAATCAGTTCTTCTTATCGATTGCGTTAGGTCATTTCGATTAACAACCAAGGAATGCAAAACAAAAAGGGAAGATAAGGTTTATGTAATCTATAAAAACGTTCATTATCGGAGGAAGATATTGCAAATAAATGTAATTGAATTGATATTTGGTTGAATTGTTGTTTGGCTAAAAAGGTAGAACTCAAGGTTATGAGTAAATGTGCGACAAAAGGAAGTAAAGAATTAATAATAATAAAAATAATAATAATAATAATAAATAATATCATCTTTATTTAGGAAAGTTTACACATTACAACTATACATACATATTATGGTGTACATTTTATATTTAAGGTTATTAAATTAACGAAAATGAAGAACTATTAATACAAACATAATATTGTGAAGGTAAGAAGAAAATAAAAGTACAGTTGAGGTTTCTCAAATACCGCCTCACTAGGCTAGCCTGTGTTGAGGCAGAATTTTTAGTGTTAGTTCATAATACCATTGAACATACCTATATTTGTATTAAGAAGTATTCGCTCAATAATGTGGTGGTAATGTAGTGACTTCAATAATTGCGAATTTGGGTGAATGCACCGGTAAAGGCCCTATTCTTATTTTTAATCCAACATTTTACATTATCTTTAAATTTTTTTTGTGAATCACATTGTTTTATGTTGTCTGGAAGAATGTTGTAGAGTCTTGTCGCAAAGTATTTAAAGTTTCGTTGACCAAACGTAGTATGTGTTATCGGAATTTGTAGTAAGATTTTGTTGTTGCTTCGTGTACATCGTGTATTTGAACTTTTTACGTAGTAATTATGTATATTTGAGTATAGATGAGTTAGGATAGTTTTTGCATATAGCTGCCGAACATCAAACACATTCATAATATTAAAAATTAGATTCGAGTCTGTAATTATAGGTAGCCTTAGAATTATTTTTAAGATTGTTTTCTGAGCCTTTATGATTGGGTCTAGTGCAGATGAAGTGCCGCCTCCCCATGCTATGATACCATACTCAATAATAGATTGGCAGACTGCAAAATAAATCATTTTCAGGTGTTGAAAGCCGAGAAAGTTTCGTATGATTCTAAAAAAGTGCATGGTTTTTCTTATTTTGTTTGCAATTATTTGGGTATGAAGGTTCCATTTGAGATATGGATCAATGATGAGGCCGAGGTACTTCATCTGAGTAGAGCGTTCAATGTAGGGGCACTGACAACATTCATCGGAATTCAAACACGAGTGTATTCTGATGGAGGCATCATCAGGAGGTTGACCAGTAATATTAATACTTGGTGTGACATATTTAGTTTTCTCGGTGTTCAGTGTGAGCGTGTTTATATCCAACCATTTTTTTACCATGCTTATATCCGTTTCAGCTTTTTTGTAGACAGCTAACCAAGTGTCAGCTTCAAACAGTAAAACGGTGTCATCGGCAAAACTAACGATTTTCCCCTGAATATTAATGTTGCATAAGTCGTTAATATACAACAGAAACAAAGACGGACCTAATATACTACCTTGTGGTATACCGTAGTTAGATGAACAAGTGTTGCTAAGTATGTTATTTATTTTAACTTGTTGCTTGCGCTCATTAAGGTAACTTTAAAAAAAGTTAAGTTCGTTTCCCGTAATACCGATTTGTTCAAGTTTGTTTATTAATTTACTGTGTGATATTGTATCAAAGGCTTTGGAAAGATCTAAGAAGATTGAAATACATTTTTTTCTTTTATCAAGGCGTTTAACAATGAAATCTGTGACAGCGGCAATAGCTGTCTAAGACTGTATTGACACTCAATCTAAGAGGCACGAGTGAATAATAGTACACAAAATGAACTCCATCTGGAAAAATGGACACGATAGTAGTATACAAATTACAACATTTTAATAAGATTTCATCTTCATTCTTCTGGGTAGACTCAACCTTCATAATATTTGTTATTATATGGTTTGTAGGCTGTAGGTACCACTACTAGTATAAGGATCTAGAATATTCATATAAATATTAAAAAAGACACTTTTACGTAACAACGTAATAATAACCTCAATACTAGCTACATTACTACCTCTATTTATTCACCAATTCCAAGAATTCATCACCGCGCAAACAAACGCTGTGAACTTATTGATATGTTTGGTGTTAATAATTACGTGGGTTTCAAAATGTAACTAATTTCAGACCTATTTGCTCGTTATTAACTTTTATTATTTCTATTTTTTTTAAATCTTGTCTCTATACCTTCATGCGAGTACATCGCTTATTCCTTTTTAGTTTTATTTGTTTTTAACACACATATTAATGACTGTATGCATTTACGAACATTCTTCAAATTATATATATATATATATTAATTTTTTTTAGATATAAGTGGGTACAGTGGGTATAAATTACATATTGGTACAAAATATATTTATAATCGCAATCTCACCAAAGAAGAAACTGGTTCTTGTGCTTGGTGAGCGAGTTACACTAATTATATAGCTGATAATATTTCATATCTAGGAATAATCATTGATAAAAACCTAAAATGGAAAAATCACATCTGCGTATACAATAGAGTTTCTGTTGGATGTGTGGAGGGTTTCATTAGAATTTTTTTTCCTTTATTCGTAAAAATATATTTGTATACAGTATTTTTATTTTTTTGCATAATTCGTATTGTGGCGCAACTTGCGATTTTTTTTTCAAAGTTGAAAATATACTTTTTTATGTTGATGATTAATTTTAATGCTTAAATGCTTTACATATGAGTATGCTTTGTCTAGTTTAATGTCTAATGTCTATGAAAGGCGATTTTTAGCCCACTATATCTGTTGTTATTATTTGGATTCGATGTTTGTCATAGTATTAATATTTGAATTATTTGTTTCATATAATAATAATAATAATAATAAAAACGTTTATTTGACAATAATTTTTTACATGTTTGCATATAGTTTGTACACATACATTTAGATGATTATATTGTCAAAAGGGCAACTGCTCAGCTGTACATTCCGGATTTCTCCGGGAATGTAGCTGGTTTTCAGCAGTGCCTTTAATATAATGTGTTATAAATCGATAAATACAAATTTCTTTAAAATAAAATAATATATAAATTCAGGATTAAATTTACATAAAATACATAGATAAAAATAAAAAAAAATAATAATCACAAGTAGGTGTCCCTTTCATTTTAAATTCGATCAATGATGATGTTGTGCGGTTGACTGTGCTGTCAGCAACCATTCGCTGCAGAGCTTCTTAAAGCACTGCAACGATGTTGTTGTTCGAATAGGCAGTGGTATTTTATTCCAAAGTTTTGACGATGAGTAGCTAAAACTACCCTCAAAAACAGCAGTTTTATGTTTGGGGAGAACAAGTAAATGGTCTCTTTGGCGTGTACTATGTGCATGTGAGTCACGGGACCACTGCAGTCTGTCAAACAGATAGGAAGGAACCTTTGAATTCATCAAGTTGAACAGTTGACACATTTGATGTAACTTCCTTCTGTTCGACATATTCAGTATTCGATGCCGATAGAGGTAAGGCGAGATATGCTCGCGTCTCGGGACATTATAGCAATATCGGACACATGCATTTTGGACTCGTTGTACTTGTTTTTGGGTTTTTTTCAATAAAGATGGACCGTAAACTGAGTCTCCATAGTCCAATATTGAGAGAACAAGACTATCAGTAATAATCTTGCGTAGTTTCACTGATATGTTATCTCTTATATTGTACAATAGACGAAGCCTCGAGTAGCACCACTGTGACCTGTTTTTAACATGTTCATCATACCTCAATCTACCGTCCACCATTATTCCAAGGTTGCGCGCAGCATCAACAAAGGGAACGGTGGTTTCATGTATTTTTACAACATGTCCTCCATTTTTTACGCATGATATTTTTTGCTTAGTTCCCATTAATAAAGCAACAGTTTTTTGAGGATTGAGAAGTAACGCGTGCTCCTTTGCCCAACTGCAAACTCTACGTAGGTCACCATTTACCATATCCACTGCCACATGAGTTTTACTTACGTCAAACGATAAATATAGTTGTGTGTCATCAGCATACATGTGCGAACCACAGTGTTCAATAGATTGCATCATGTCAGCGGTATATATAGCAAAAAGCAATGGCCCTAGTATCGATCCCTGGGGTACCCCTCTTGTTATTATAATGTCAGATGAATATTTTAGAGTCCCATTACTATCCTTGCAAACTGTGCGCTGAGTTCTATCTTTGAAGTAATTTTGAAACCATTTTATTGCTTCATCGTCAAAACCAAAGTAACGCAACTTTGCAATAAGTAATGGAATGCTCAGTAAGTCAAATGCCTTAGAGAAGTCCAGCAGAACTAGTATCGAGGCTTTGCCTGCATCAGTGGAGGCAAGAATATCATCTGTAATACATTGCAGAGCTGTTGTAGTGCTGTGGCCTTTACGAAACCCCGATTGATGACGAGGTATAATCCCGCATGTTTCAGCGTAGACTACTGTTTGCTCAAACACAACTTTTTCGAGTACCTTGGATAATGCTGGTAATATGCTAATCGGTCTGAGATCACTAATACTTGAAATTGGTTTCTTTTTCGGAATTGGTGTGACTAAACCATTTTTCCACAGTGCTGGAACTATACCTGTCCGTAATGATTGGTTAATAATGGTTGTTATAGTGCTGAGTGCATACGGAAGTATGAGTTTAATCATTGAGATACTTATTTTATCGCAACCGATAGCGTTTGATTTGATAGTATGAATGTGTTTTGATATTGTAGTTTCATCAACTATTTGAAGTGAAAATGATTTTGCTATAGAGTGATTTTGTGTATTATAATGGTTGACTAAAATTGGACTATGTTCTAGATTTTGACTGTGATTAATAAAATGATTATTTATGGCTTCTGGGTCATTTAAATGTGTTGGTATATCTCCGACTTTGTCTTTAACATGAAGGCAATTTTCTAAAGATTTCCAGAGTTTTTTTGAGTCATGTACATTATTATTGATGTTATATTCAAAAAATGCTTTTTTTTCTCTTTTCATGGAAGAGGTTACTAGATTTCGTAATTGTTTATAATAAGTGTAGTGTGAGTCTAATTTTGATTTTAAATACCTGATATACGCGCGATCTCGAATTTTCATCATATATTTAATGACATCTGTTATCCAAGGTTTGTGTTTGTCTTTAATGGTTATTGTCTGTTTTGGTGCATGCGTATCGTAGATATTCAATACGTACGCATTGAAGTGTGTGACCATACTGTCAACATCATTCAAAGCGCTTATGTGTTGCCATGGCCCGTTAGCCAAATCGGCATTTAGCCTATTCATGTCTATGTCTTTAGTGTTTCTGTAAGTTATTGTTTTTGGTATATATTTTGGTTTTGAAAATTTTAAGTCGCATATAACTAAACCATGGTCGCTTATAGTTTTATAATGGTAAATTTGTGTACGTGTAACTATTTCAGGTTTATTAGTGAATACCACATCTATAAGTGTCGAGGAAGTACCTGTTACTCTTGTTGGTTCGTTTACAGTTGGCGACATATTAAATGCTTGCAATGCATCTATTAACTTTTTTGCATCCGGTTCCTGTTTGTTTAATAAGTTTATATTTAAATCGCCAAGTAAAAAAAGTGTTTCACACTGAAACATGTGGTCAGATAAATTATCACTGATACAATCGATTGCGTCATTGACGAGGTTTTTACAAGTTCTGTATGCTGTGCCTAAACATATATCGATATTCGGAGCCTTAATTTTAAGCCACATTTGTTCCAAGTACTTGTTTTCGTGTGGTAGTATAACGCTTGATAATTCACGACGTACATAGAAACCAACACCTCCCCCACGTTTAGGACGAGGGGAAAGATATAAGTTATAACCCGGAATTGCTCTATCAGTTGTACCTCTGCTCGCATCAATCCAAGTTTCGTTCAAGGCTAATGCATCGATTTCGTGTTCTCTAATATAGATACATAGATCATGAAAGCCTGTACCAAGCGATTGTGCATTTAGAAAACCAATAGTCAGTCTACGTTTTTTATTATTATTTGGAGCCATTTATGTAATATGCAATCATCTTGAATGGTAAAGACAAGATATTGTAATATACAGTATTTGAACATAGAGAAGTTGAATGAAATAACAACATGGATAATTTAAGCAAACACAGCACAAGATTTAAATAATCTGGAGGTAATAAATAAAACATAAGGTTTTTAGCGCATGAGAAGTTAATGTAATGAACGTGTAGGAATTGTAAGATAAAGAGACATAAGAATAGAACAGAAAAAATAAAGTTGGAACTCAATACCACTGCCCGTCCGGTAAAATTAATAATATAATATGGTTGCCATAATGTCACACTACGCGCATAACAACAGCAATATAATAAATCGAGATCATCAATATTGGTAATACTTCGTATATTCTGGTGTACAATTTTTAGACTGTACGATTCCCAACAGTATTTATTTATGTCTTTAGGATTATCAACTACATAATTGTTGCATGTGAGCATAGATTCATCGGGAATTTCAAAAGAATGTTGGATCATTTTTAGAGTAAGTTATCTGTAAGTAAACCCACACGGTAATATTAATTTGGGATGGTAAATTTATGTTTTTGATGTGTGAACAAAGAGTACATAAGTTTGGTTGCTCAGTTATTGACATAAAATAATATACATAAATTATTGTAATACATAAATTGTGAGAAAACATTAGCCATTTCATGTTCTTCGAATGGTACAAATAAAAATTGCAATTGGTATTAGTGGTGAATTGAGGGTTAGCTAGTAATTTCTTATAATAAGGAAGTAAAGTAGCGGGGTCAGAGAGACACAATGATATAGTTGTAAATTTGTCATATAAGAATTTCCTGATAATGTGTGGGTAATATAAATGCACCACGATGTTAATAATTAAATTATTAATTGAAATGTCTGACATCGTGCTTATTTGGGGATTGAACAATGCAATATTGTAGTATTTTTTTGAAAGGAATAGAAATATCATGAAATATAGGAACACTCTGATTAACATTTTGAAAAGGGATACAGGTAGTATGGGTATGATTGCATTTGTGAGTCATAGTGCAAGTAAGATATTCTCAGAGGTGATATGTATAGCTCTCGATTCCGTGGTTTGGCGTATATATACTCGTCCCGCTTTTACCCATACGAATGCAAATTTTTTATCAATAGCCGTCTTCTTCGCTAGGTAAAGTAGGCGTTTATTGGTTGAAGTCAGGTGTTCCGATATATATACCGGCGTGCGCGGTCCGGAGAGTCCTATTGAGGTCGTGTTGAGTTTGTCTTCCTTAGTCACAGCATTCATATTGTACCTTTTTACATCGTTTAAAAAGACATCTCTTACGTGAACGTGCTTAAACCGCACAATTATAGGTCTGGTTTTTTGGGGGATTGTCTTACCCGGAGACCTATAGCTGGTCTCAATGTCATTTTTCGTAGTGCTTGTTTTTATTTCTTGATTTATGTTAAATAAAATATTTGCCAAATTCTCACCTTCAACCTCCGGTATACCTCTTATTTCAGCGGCAAAATTTTTTTGTTGCCGATCTTGATCGTCGATCTTTAATTCGAGCATAGTTAGTTTTGCCTCGAGTTCTGTGTTTTTTTTTTGAATGGAGTCTATGCTTTGTAGTTTTATCAGAGATTTTTTAAAGTCTTCTTCAAATCCCTCCATTTTGCTATTAAAGAATGTTAGCGAGGCCTTGAAGTCCTTGAATTCATCGAACATTTCGTATAATTTCGTCTGGACATTCTTGAATCCCTGTAGCTCAGTCTTGATTTGACGTAATTCATGTGTAATTAGGTCGAGCTGTGTTTCACCTACTTTAGTGGTGCTGGCCGCTGGGGTCTCCTTACTGGAAATAGAAGTAGAACGCGCCGTACTGCGCGTTTCCGTCTTGCAGCCAGTGCATTTGGTATTATTGCGTTTTTCTTGGGAGAGTTTTCGGTAATGACCTTCACTTACGCCACCGCAGGCGAAATGTAGACTCTCCTTGCAGGAGGAGCACCAGAACATTGATTCCCTCGTGAGTATGGGTTCCGGGCACTTGCTGCAGGTGGTGCTCTCCATATTGCAGGGAGTTATTATGTATTACACTGAACAATCGACACAGAAACTGAGTTGTAAAAAAATTATATTTTAGTATTACAGTTTTGAAGGATTTGTATTAGAATATTATATTTAGTTTATTTTGTTGTTAGATTTAATATCACATTTATTTTTAAAATTACAGTATATATTTGATTTAGTATTGGATTTATTTTGTATGATTTATTGGATTGCCATCTGTTGGACAAAATGTAAATCAAACTTCACAACGTAAAAAATAAAAAATAAATGTTTACTCTGGGTTTCGAACTCACGTCCCAGGAAGGTAGATCGGAATGTGTCGGCGCCTCTCACCACGCTGCCAAGTACCGATACACAATTAGCGTGCTTTAATCCAATATAACTGGTAGACTTGCGAAATAGTCGTACAAAAGGTCTAAATTGTGGTTTAGTTGTTTGACACTTATATAACGACTGTTTTTTTTTTTTAAATAAATCATGAAATTCACGTTCGCGCACAACGGGTTCACTGGTTTAGTAGTAATTATTTTTAATGTTTGTTATTTAGATTCACTTTTCACTATGTTTATTACGATTGTTTGTTACCTTCTTTTGTATGTCAGAAGGTGTTGATATAAAACACAAATTTAATGTCGGTTTGTCGTTTTTTAGAATAGCGCAGCTCACAGATAGTGCGCAAACGCAAAAATGATTATATTCACTTGAATTCTAACTTTAATTCTAACTTTAAGATTGTTTTATTTTTAAATTAGTTTATAGTAAAATGAAATGCGACTGGTCGGTAGGTAGTATTTTTGTATGAATTAAACCTTAACTTTTTTGGAATAAGTCTAAATGATTTTTGCCAGTCACTAAACAAGTGACGGAATATTAAGTGTCCTGTGGTCCTGACCCACGGCGTATTCTTGACTTGATTCGACTTGTCACTTTATTTTCTAATATTATATCTACCATATGTCTTTGCTTTCATGTACCTTTGTCTACTCCTATATTTTTCATTTTACTTTATTCGTGTTATTATTTTGTAATTTGGACGATGTCCGTTAGTAAATAAATAAATAAATAAATATATCTGCCTCGCTCTACACTGACAGAGTCACCTACCTTTATTGACGTACAATATCAAAGCTCCTATACGTTAGTTATAGTTATGCTATTATCCATGTATCCTGTTACGCTTACATATATAAATTGTCAATTTTCCTTGTAAAAGCCCGACAGGGCGTTATTAAATAATTAATAAATAAATAAATATAAATGACACCATGCATTTATTACTACGTTTGTTGTTAATCTAGAACAAAGATAACGGATAACGTGGTTACTAGTTGTGAGCTGAGATGTGAGAGAGAGAGAGAGTGATCAAACTAAAACCTTGCCTTTTATACAACTGCTATATATGAAAGAAATTACCTCATTTGCTTCTTCAAAATTATAAATGGTATTTTTGATTCACCTACGCTACTGCAACTCATTCCCTTCAATATCCCCTCGCAAAGACTCAGAAATAATGAACTGCTCTTCCTCAACCATCATTCGACAAATTATGGATATTATTCACCATTGTCCAGAATGTGTAGACTGGTCAACTCAAGTCAAAACCTTAACTTTTTTGGAATAAGTCTAAATGATTTTTGCCAGTCACTAAACAAGTGACGGAATATTAAGTGTCCTGTGGTCCTGACCCACGGCGTATTCTTGACTTGATTCGACTTGTCACTTTATTTTCTAATATTATATCTACCATATGTCTTTGCTTTCATGTACCTTTGTCTACTCCTATATTTTTCATTTTACTTTATTCGTGTTATTATTTTGTAATTTGGACGATGTCCGTTAGTAAATAAATAAATAAATAAATATATCTGCCTCGCTCTACACTGACAGAGTCACCTACCTTTATTGACGTACAATATCAAAGCTCCTATACATTTTAATAAGAATTATCATTTTTCGTTGATCAAATTTGATAAACTCAAATTACTGACCTTGAGCGTGAAACTAGTTAAAAATGGGAATTATCTTAAGATCTAAAACGATATTTGTAGCTTAGTCTAAATTTGAACAAAAGAAAAATCTGATTAGGTACAGATTACAAATTAATTAAATGTGTCTCTCTGCCAGGCCACGTGGGTTTCACGAAGTAATTAGTCAGGTAATAACTGGTAGTAATCAGTATCAATCATGGCTTTAAGGTAATCTGCAAAATGGTGGGAATTAATTAACCACATTCGATGCGATTACAAAAAATGTATTATCTCAATTGTTCATAATTGATAGCAATTCAAAGAACGCGCGACCTAAATTAGTATGATAGGCTCGCCGGTCACTTTTCTAACATTTTGTAAAGCACGAATGCGTTCAACTGGAAATTGTAAAAAAATTGGCCATTAACAATAAATTCAAGAGAATAGATTGAAATAAAAATCAACACAAATAGTTTTATTAATAGATGTATTAAATACTATAGCATGCATTGTAAACGACTATGTGCTGAGTTTCAGGTCGATCGGACGTCGGGTTAATAAGTGAGTTAATTTCTACATCCAAGATTCCATTTCATTCTTTCATGAATTTATTCATTCATTCATTCAAGATCAAATAGATGTATTTAATATATTGGTCTTCGTACATTAAATCTTTTTTTTTGTATTAGGCAATTCACCCTAAAAAGAGTGCTAAGTGGCGTTAACGTTAAGGGAGATGGTTATAATTTTATGGGAAATCTATACGGGAATAGGAAATCATCTTCTACCAAATCAAATACAAATGAGGAATAAAATATAATCACACTATGTACAGGAATTAAAAACAAGGCTGAATGATTTACATGTTGAAACACTATTCCAAGAAATTGTTTGCAAACTTTCATGTTTCATTTTTCACTACAGTGTTACTACTACTTCATAGTTTACATGATATACTTATTGTATATTTTTTAAATATATTATAATAACTAGCTGTACCCCGCCAGGAGTTGCTGTTGTTCAGTCTGTCTGTGCAGATAGAAAACCAATAGCGCGTGTTGCCTTTAAGAGGAAGCTACAAGCCGAAAATTTGTATATTCTTGGTATACCTTATATTGTAGGTAATGGTCATTAAAATCACTTGACAAACGGAGTCTAGAAACGTTCGATTTCAAGCACAAAACTGATTTTTATTTATTTTGTAATTAATTTTAAAAGCAAAAAATTAATGAAGTGAAACTGTCTCAGATAATTAATCTTAGCTATAATACTGTATTTTTGTAAATTTGTTTCCTTTACGCGTTCATACATTTATATTAAAAAATATATATTTTAGTAGTTTACATTTATATTTTTTATTGAATAATTTATTATTTTATTTGTATTCTACTCAAGCGAAATGATAGGAAAACCTTCAACTTATTTAAAGCAAATTTTTTGGTTTTCATAATGTACACCAATTCGATATAAAGATTAATAAAAATAGTGATTTAGCATTAAGCTTCGCCTTAAGTCCAATAGATGGCGCTCTTTAAAAAAATCATGTTGGTCCAACATGTTCTTATTTCATTTAACATTTCGTTATTGCGTCTCACATAATATAGGTATATACAAACATGTATGTATTCGAATGCAGCGTTATGTCAATATTTCATAACAAAGGGTGAAAAAATTTTGGAAATTAAAGATTAATTACAAACGAACATTAACATTTTTATTTATATGGATAGATAGATTAAGTCATTAAACTTTATGTTACACTTCTTTACAACAATATAACATTATAATACCGTAACCTTGAAATGTAAATTATAACTTATCATGTAGTATTTTATTTAATTTAAAAAGTATATTTCTATTCTAATTTTATGAGTAATTTTTTGTTATTTTACCCAATGGGTAGGCAGGTAGGCAGTGCCTTAGTGGGATCAATTTACTTACCTGTTTTATATTTTTAAGATGTGTAAAAAAAAATCTAAAAATGTAAGCACTAATTTTGTAAAATTATTAGGAAAAAGGAAAAAAAGAACTCCACCTAATTATTTCCATTGGTAACTTTCAGTGCCATTTTTATTATATTATATCGAAAATTATACAAAATTGTTTTAAAGCATGAAGTAATGTAAAATAACATGAAAAATATTTTTAAAAAATATAACCATAACGTAAAATAAAATAGAAACTAAAACAATACCATAAAACAAACCAGTAAAACTATATATTAGTACAATACCTACGCTATTATTATTTATAGGATTCAGCAAAATGCTGGTATAGAATACGCTTGTAAATGTACACGGAGAAAATTCACCTTGTTAAAAAAGTGATAGAATGTCAATTTCCTGATAAAATATTAGTCATTCAGAATATATCGAAAACATGTGTTATTTTTCTAATAAATACCATTACGGAATGCGACAATAACAGTATCTCATCATAGAACATTCGCTTTGTTAGAAACTATCAATTCATTCGTTAAAGGCATGCAGTCCCGTTTTTAACAGTTTAAATAATTTGACCGGATTTTTAATAAATTAACAGTATTTTATACCAGCAAGTTATATCCGTGAAGGATAACTTTTTTAATACATAAAAAATGTGTTTTTAACACAGAAACAGAAATGAAAAGTGTTATTATTATGGTTCCTTGATATTTCATCTAAATGAAAATTCAACACACCTTTAAAAAGTAATCTCGTAGAGTCATTAAAAGTGATGAAACAAAAACTAGGTTTAATAGTTTAACATATATAACCTATTTAACCTAGTTTTTGTTTCATCACTTTTCATGACTTAACATCACTTTTTGTAGGTGTGTTGAATTGTTATTTTGATGATATACCCGGTCACCTATTATTATATATCTTCTGCGTGGTATTGGTATAACAGATTTGGAATCTAGAGGAGAACCGTGAAATATAAATAGGCCGAAAGTAGTGTTCCCATCGGAGTCGGTGTTGTGACGATCAGCTGTGCGTGATTTGAAGTTGAAGCTTTCGTATTATGTAAATGGCCTAACAGCTGCATTCTGCTATTAATCCACTGCGTTACAAAATACTTATGTCATATTGAATTATGAGACTTTTTGGACGGTAGGCTTTGGAAAAAGAACAGACTCATATTGGGAACATACATTTTTTTAAAACAAAATGTCGGAATCCTACTGTCTAGCTTACTCGTATTATTTCGTTATTACGTATAGCCGATTTTCAACACTTACTTGCTTAAATGTAGGTAAACAATTAACTTATTGTTTAAGGGGTTAGGAGAAGGCAGCGGCGTGAAAAAATTAGTATTTTTAACCAAGTTATCGTCCTCCGGAACTAAGATCCATAACAAGTCCGACAGAATTCAGGTCTACTAAAATCTTACCGTTTTAAGCTGTCGTACCCTTAAATTAAATATACCATTCCTGAGAGAAAGTCCAATTATATCCAATCTTCCAATCATGTCCTAAATCCTGCATCTAAATTTCGCTAATAAACAATTAGTTAATGTTAATTAAGTGTTAATCTCAAGTGACCTACCAGGTAAGTATGGTACTGTATATTATATCCATATATAGTTAGCAATAACATAGATCATTGTTTAAATGTATTATATATTTATACAGCGCCCTTGAGGTGATTTTGCACAAAAATGGCGTTATACAAATCATCCAAATATTAATATTATTATATTTGTCGGACTGCGTTTTCAAAGTCGGTGACTACTGTAATTCAAAAACTACTGGACGGATTTAAATGATATTATACAGTTTATTGAAAGCATTAAAACTAGTGCCTGTTCGAAGTATTAAAATAATTAAAACTTCTATTTTTTATGAACAAAACCTAGTTTTTTTCTTGAAAATCCACGAGTAAATTATCAGAGGCCGCCATTTTGTTATTTAAAAAAAAAACAACTTCGATCAAGCACTAGATTGACTATTGACTAGGTCGCAGCGAATCCAAATTTTCGGGCAGGGTCCAACAAATATGGCGATAACTTGGTCTACAATAAATATATATTTTTAAAGTTCGCCAAATGAAGTTAAAACATGATATAATAAATTTGCATTGTTTGTTTTATAATATAAATTAAACTACTGTCAAAATAAAAAAATACTCATTTTTTCACGCCGCTGACTACCCCCAACCCTTTAAAGTACTATTTTAATAAAAAAAACTATCTACAAACCACATTTTGGTTCTGAAACAAGTAGATATTTTTTTAAATTAAAACAGTGGGTTAGATAAATTTAATTATTTTCATTTAATTAAAATGAAGTCACAAAGTAAATTTACAAATTATTAAAGAAAATTGTTATCTTATGCAACATCTTAAATAGTGAAACAAAAAAAACTGAACATTTCAAAGATCATGGTGACAATAACACTGCGAGCTGATAATATATATTTTAGATAGAAAAAGCGTGCAGTTGGCATGACGCTAGAGATCACCGAGAGAGACAAACTTATTAATGGTTAAGTTATTTTTTAAAGACACCAAAAACAACAGAAGATTGTTATCTTAACATAACACAACAATCTGGTCACAGGGCGGATTCTTGAAACACTCCGTAGAGGTAAATCCAAAAGAGAATGGAAACAGACAATTGCTTCAACAATTCATTATTAGTTCCCAAAGTCTTTTCTACACAACCTGGAATGACAACGATAAAATCCCAGAGACGTGGTAGGGTCTGCAGGATGAATCAAATTTTCGGAAGAAGAGCGTAATGGTAATGGTGCATTATCAAATTTTCACAAATAGTTATAAGGCAAAGCTTTAACAAGACTAGTTCAAGATGAATTCAATGTACACAAATATGTTCTGGAAATATTCCGGCAGGTGGCGGCCTTCCAAAGCTCCCTCGCACCTATTGTTGCCCAGTACCGTAGGAACTTCATAATGTTACCGCAAATAATATAGAACAATGATTAAGTTTAACCTCATGTGAGTCACGTGATCGATGAATGATAGAAAATTTGACAACAAAAACTCATTGAAATCAGAAACATGTTTAACGTCTCAGGATTATTTGTTCGCTTTTGGGAACAACTCATATGGTCTAACAAAAATATGTTTAATCCCTCAGGCTAAGTTGTTCGCTTTTGGGAACAACTCATATGGTCTAACAAAAATATGTTTAATCCTTCAGGCTAAGTTGTTCGCTTTTGGGAACAACACATATGGACTAACAAAAATATGTTTAATCCCTCAGGCTAAGTTGTTCGCTTTTGGGAACAACTCATATTATCTTGCAAAAATCGCTATGTCTCCCTTATGTCGTGGTGATACATTTATTATCTAAAAGGTGTTACGAAAACTTTATACTCAAATCTAGAAGACAACCACAGAATAATTAAAATGTAGACCTCTATGCAACCAAAGGTTTCGACAACAATTTGAAAAAAAAAGATAGTATTTTAATTATTTTTGTTTGAAACAACAACAAAAAAGTGAGATGACAATAACATTTGTCCAATAAAATAATATTTTAGTTCGAAAAAATGTAAGGTGAGCAATTATAATTTTTTTTTATGTGTTATTAAAAAATATATATATTTATTTCTATTAATAAAATTTGAAGGCATATTTTATTAGCTTTCATAGTTTTCGGGAACATTCAGAAATATTCCATTTATTTGGATTTTATTGCAAAGCCTGAGGGCTTAAGAGGGGATTTCAAAAAAATGGTGACAAGAAAAAATAATTTGCTTTCCATTATAAATTTACTGAGGCAACAGGTGGGTACGAAAGATTATAAGGGTGTATGAACGATGTGTGTATCTATAAGTCAAGCCCATGATAAATGAATGGTGTGATCAGAATTCACTTATCTCTGAATTAGGCTACGGCGATGGGTGTGGTGGCATACAGTTAACTTTTTACTGGTCACATTGACATTTCCATAACAAACAAAAAAAAAAACAAATATCCGCTCCAATAACTCCGTGATTTCTGGAAGACTTCCTCCTTTACGCCCGAGTCCCTCGCGAGCAAGTGAGGCCAGTGAGGCCAGCTAGTCCCGCCGCCCACGCGCGACAGCCCGCCTTCCAGAGTTTGGCACGACCGCCGCCCAAAATACCCGCACGAAACGAGAGAATCTTGGGCAAATTCCAGGCGGCCCAGACGTGCGTCCCCAGTTCCTCTCCCACACCCGCAACAGCTTCACACCGCTGAAAAAACCCGCAGAAGAAGACGTAGAAAAGTGTGCAGAAATAGAAGTGCAAAAACTTCTGGACTATTGACCAAAAAGTGGCATTGATGAATCAAGTGAATTGTTGTATTTGATTAAAAGTTTCCAAATTTCAGTGAGTGTTCTCATGGTGTCTCAAGTGATAGCGGTGTAGAAAATATTACAGTTAAGAGCCGAAGATTGTGTTGTGTTAATTTAAATTTCAGGTGAGTGATTTCAGTATATAAAAGATAACGAAGATTGTTTTCAGGGTTTTTCTACGCTGTGTATTTCTGTCTTTGCGCGGCACAGTAACACAGAATTGTATTCTGAGGTAATTCGCATGATGAACCGAGAGGCGAAAATATGAAGGATAATACAGATTCAACTAAAAATAGTCCAGTCATTTGAATTCGTATAATTGACTTGTGTTTGAAATCGGAGCCATCTTTCCAACACTGCGTAGTGGGTGTCCGAACATTCTTCAGAAATGTTCACTATTATTCGACTAAATAAAAATATTATAATACCATTTTAGTCAGAAATAAATCAATTTCAAAAAGTTATTATAAAATGTATTTAGTATGGGAAAAACTCAAACTCTCTCAATGGTCAGATATGATTTGAGATTTTAACGGACAATAGTATTACGGTGCTTTATTTGTGGGGTATTATGCCGTGTTACCTCCTTCTTTAGCCAACGTTTCAGACAGCATTTTTTTTTTGATTTTATGGATTCTTTCGTAATCCTCTAACTAGCTAGGGCTTATAACAATACCCTTTCATGTTTCTAACTAACTAGTACTGCGGCTTATTTGGCCTTATTACTATTACCATCTGATGGTTGTATTTACTTGACTGATTTTACGTTGGATCAATGAGTTTTATGAGGAAAAATTCTTAACTGGATAAAAAACCTCATACTTCGGACAGCAGTGTATTTTTTGGATTTTAATGATTCTTTCATAATCCTCTAATTAGCTAGGGTTTATAGCAATACCCTTTCATGTTTCTAGCTGACTAGTACTGCGGCTCATTTGGCCTTATTACTATTACCATCTGATGGTTGTATTTACTTGACTGATTTTACGTTACATTAATGAGTTTTATGGGGAAAAATTCTTAACTGGATAAAAAACCTCATACTTCGGACAGCATTACAGTGTCCATCATGGTGACCGGTCACGATGATAATTCATCACATCTTTAAAAAGTTATATAGTTGTAGTCATGAAAAGTGATGAAACAAAAACTTTATTAACTGGGTTAAGTAGGTTAGGTGAGGTTAGGTAAGGTTTAAATAAATAAATATTCATCGTTTCTAATGACTTTATATCTCTTTTTAAAAGTGTGTTGAATTGTCACTGTGTTGAGTTATCATGGAACCGTCCATCATATGTGTATGCGGATGCGATACCGTGTTGCCAGCCTCTAAGAGCTGACATTACAGTATAATTTTCTGTGTTTAGTTTTGGTATAGCCGTCATTTGCCAGATACCATGAACTATTGAGCTTAGCCCTGTCGCCTTTCTCAATGGTTCTTTAAAACATGCAAGTATTGACGGCATTGTTGATATGTTTGTCGCTCTTATTACAACGAAGAAGTATTATTATCTTCGTATGTTTGTGCTCGCAAAACTCAAAAGTAGTCGACCGATGATACCACTGAATAGTTCAAAGTTTGGTCTTATTAGTGCCAGGAGTGTTTAGAGACTGGTTTGAATCGTAGAAGAAGTCGGGGACGCCCGAGGAATACTTAAAGCAATATCTCTGCACCAGAATGAGATACGGAGTAGAATTAAAGTCCATGTGATGTAGTTTTTAACAGTAACATTGTAAATACAGTATTGAATGGTGGAAGAAGTCGGAAACGTCCGATAAAGACATTAGCAGTAGCGAAGCAAGTAAATTCAAAGTTTTTGTTTGTGTCTTTTCGTAATCTTCCGCGTTTGCAACCGACCGACATCAGTAAATCAAATAAAACAGGTGCGACAATTTGAAATACGTAATAAATCTGTGCTTATTTTGGGAGAATGAAGCACTCTCAATAATCAAGGTGGAAGTCACTCTCAAGTCAAGATGAAAGACAAATATTCAGAATAATAGGGTTAAATAATATGCAGTAGGTAACTCCAGCCTTTAATCATTCCCTTACCATGATCCAACCGCTTCAAAACGCACCGTATCATTGGGAGCATGCTCTATAGAAGGGAAAATCTCATACTTCCATTATGACGGAATGTAAATAAGGTGGCTATAGCTCAATTCGTAGAGGCGCAGTAAGACTAGAGGATCTGGGTTCGGGTCTTTCATATTTTCATTTAGAATGATAACTAACTAACCATCACGCCGTAGGCTGAGGACGGACCGCCAAACAAATATGTCTTGACACAAAATCCTTGCCTCATTCACATTCATACATCGTCTCATACATAATCTTCTATTATTCTGACTCTTGACATGGCACGACTCTAGTATCTGATTCACTTCCTGTGGCGTCCCGGATTTCTACTACCATTGATATTTGCGTCATATATTCTTCTTACACTCGTTACTTCGTTCATTCGCTCTACTGCCCAAACCATCTGAACGTCCCTGTCTTAACCTTACTCTTTAGGTTTACGTCAGCCTTGCATTCTTTGCGGATCTCCACATTTCTCACACGGTTTTACTACGCATACGCCTCATGGATCTCATTTATAAAGCGTTCAGTCCGCTTTTATCCTTCATCTGCCAGTCCCATGCCTCACTGCTACACATCAGGGTAGGTACCAGCACTCCGTTGTGGACTGCTAGCTTGGCTTCTTTGGACAGTTTTTTGGTTAGTGCTAATCGCGTTCAGTCCTCCATTAATTTCATTTACCCTTATTTTAATATCGACCTTCCCATCACTTGTAAACACACTTCCCAAATCCAGCTGCTAGAAGTAGGTATTCATCGTTCACAACTATATTTCGCACTGATTTCGTACTCTCTTTCTCTCTCTTCAATAATTAAATTACAATGAGGTATAAAATCTTCTTGACAGATTTCTTAACAATGGATCAGTAAAACGCGAATGTGTCATGAGAACGCAGAAACATGTCTTCATAACTATACTGATATTATCGCATTTCGTCATTATATTCATCAGGAAAAGAACATCTGCATAAATATGTGGTCCGATATTTTCGAATGGACTAATATTTTATCAGGAAATGAATTACCATCACGTTTTTAACAGGATTTTAATAAATCAGCCAAATCATTTTTCTTCGTGCAGGGCGATACTGAAAGTATTTTCCACTCTTTAACGTGGTAGATATTGCTTATTATATTTTATGCAGTAATTGTCGATTGAAGTACATATTGAATATGGCGGGTTGGGAATAATCCGACGTAGCTCAGTGGTCCAGAGCACCTGACCGGCAATCAGAAGGAGCAGATTCAATTCCCGTCGGCGGCATTTATTTTTACTCGGGAAATATTTTCAATTTGTATGGATATTTCAGGCGAGTAATCAATGCGTTTAATACTTTGTTATCCTTTGTGCTATGCATAAAAACCTTGTCATATAAACATTAGTTTATCATTAACAAATAATAAGATATTATTATGACAGTTATTTCTCGGATTCTTCGCCGTTTCTCAGAATGAACGTTTATCAAAGAAAATGTAATGTTTGTGGAATCACGACGCTTCTTGCGAATCGGCCGATTAGTTCTAAGTCCACAGTAAGTCAATGGGCAATCTACGTTACGACACATCTAAATTTAATATCGTGTTTGCAAAACTTCCGAAATAACTCTTGATCAGCGTCCAATAAAAATGACCGTTAGTATTAACGACAGAGGCGAGAATGCATCATGAAATATTAAATCCATGCTAAATCATTAAACAATGTCGTGAAAGCTTGGATAAATGGCGTCTGAACTGTTTTTGCGCCCTCTTTTAGTAAAGCTGTTTCTAAATATGGATGTTTTATCTTATTTATTATTATTAATCAACTAAAATGTTTCATCAAAAAAGAATCTATAGAAGAAGTCATAAAAGAATTAGATAACAATACATCTGCTGGACCGGATGGTATTCCTCCAATATTTTTCAAAACCTATGTTAGTAGTCTGATATATCCTCTTACTCTTTAACAATTCTTTATTTAACAGTTCTGGGTCTTTTCCAGCTCAGTGGAAAAAGAGTTATTTAATCCCTTTTCATAAAAAAGGCGATAAAAGCGATATATCAAACTATAGACCAATTTGTATAATGTCTGCTTTACCGAAAGTTTTTGAGAAATTAGTCCTAGATATCATTGTCAAACCTATCAACAACATTATTGTTCCTAACCAAAATGGCTTCATCACAGGTCGCTCTACCTGAAGTAATTTAATGATTTATGAAAATTACATATCTGAATCTCTTGGTCTCAAACAACAAGTGGACAGTATATACACTGACTTTAGTAAAGCTTTTGATAAGGTGTGACATCACATACTTATATATAAACTTCGATTGTTGGGCATCAAAGGTAAATTATTGAGTTGGATTGTTAGTTATCTTAGCCATAGGGTGCTTTGTGTAAAGATTAATTCTGTACAATCTTATATATTCGAGGCCACAAGTGGGGTTCCTCAAATAGTGCAAATTGCACCACAATAGTGCTAGTTCAATATTGTCGTGTGGTGAATTTAAGCAGAGTCATGTGGGGAAAAATAATTAGATTTTATGAGGTGAACACCTATAAACGTAATAAAATTTTTAATAAAAGTTTTTCTGACATGTCACTAGTAACTTTACTGTTGTTGTTTATGCCATTCTGTTATAAATGTAATTTGTTTTATATTCATCCTGTCTTCTAATTATTTATATTATAATACTATTTATATTATTATAATACTATGGTATTTGTTTTATATAGATCTGCCTTTAATAATGATCCTTTTTCAACACAAGGAGGAAATCTATAATTGGTCGTATTATTAGTATACTCGTATGTAAAAAATAATGAAAATCAACTGCTGATTTCCCAATGTTTAAAAAATAAATAAATATTTCATCAGAAGAACCGCGTACCTACTCTACGTAGGTACCTACTGCAAAATAAATTCCGTAAATCACGAATTTTGTAGATTTTTCCCCTGAAATACGAGAGCGGCAACAGCGATGACCTTCGCTCTTCTACGAAATCAAATAAACACCACGCGAACATTGAGAATATTTCCCTGACACGTAAATACTTGTTAACTGCTCGAGACACGAGACCCGTGTAGTGAATTCCCATGTACATTCGAGCGCTGAGCTTTAAAATGACCCAGTAAAAGTTCATCTTCACAGCTTTTCTTGTGGTAAGGATCCTATTTCATTTTTGGACACTGATAAACCGAGATAATAATTATTATTATGACGTAATAATTTGTTTTTTTTTTTCATTCCATACAGGAAGAAGAAGCCCTGAGAAAAAAATATTCGCTCAGGGCCTGTGTTTTTACAGAGAGAAAGTTCTGGGAAGGAAAAAGGTATGAGGGGTGGATAGGAATCTGGGGGTCCAAGTGTACAGGAGTGACGGACGAATAAATCCATCCCTCCCACTACTCTCTCGAAAAGGTCTCTCCGCATTCGGCCCGCCACGCAGTACGTGGGCAAACGCATCCGACGCCGTGTCCGTGAACCCAGGCACTACTGCTATGTCACTAAACGTAGTAAACCTCTTAGAGTGACCTATGGTAGAGGTGTCGGTTATAGAATAAATGATTCTCGGGGCAGCGGTACCCATACCCGCCAACCAAATTGAATTTGTAAAACGCCGTTTTTGAGAAAATTACTTTACTGTACAAATATAATTTCCTAGGCTCTCTCTAATTATGTACAAATAGATACAGAAAACATACTATATAGCAGGTCACTTGAAATAAACAGGTCGCACGGCAGGTCACGTGTTTATCGTGAGTTTTATTAGAATGTTAAGCTTGGAGAAGACACCATTTGGCAAGCAGAGGACGCTATATTAAAAGCTATTTTATTCCGCTTTACTACCGATATTACAATTAGGTACTGGAAGATTAGTGGAAAACAGTAGCGAGTGTTGCTTTTACGCGCAACAGATGGCGCGGTTATTCAACAATATTTTTACCTGTCACAGATGACATGTAAAAGCATGTTTTTACCTGTCGCAAGTGTCATCTATTCAATATAGGAATATATAAAAACACACGGGTATTTGAATGTAACATTGTGTCAACATTTCAAAGCAATCTGTGAACAACTTTCAGAGATTGGATTTTGAACAAACGAACATACATTTGTATTTATATAGATGGCAAATTGAAGTGAAATGCTGGAATTAGACTGAAATTGAAATACTTTGATATTTATTTTCAACAATCTAACGTGTACCCGGCGCTGCACGGGGAATTATAAATGGTTTGGGGTAAAACTTTGAGGTTGTGATTTCTTGAGTACCGGACAATCGGATGCATTTTTAAGGTAGAAATAGTATTATTATTGTATTGTAATAACACTTGATCGTGGCATGTCTTCCTCGGGCGTCCTTGACCTCTTCAACCATTCACTTTCAAGTAGTACATTCTCCTCATACCTCTTTCTTCGTTCATCACTTATGTCTCATTTTACCATAAATGATTATGTGATTCGTACCTTCCTCGGGCATTCCCGACTTTTTCCACCATTCACTCTGTATCTTATTCCAGTGCAGAGATAATGGGTTAAGTCTTCCTAGAGAGCCCCCAACTTTTTATACCATTCAAACCACTGTCTAAACACTCCCTGCACTAATAAGAACAATCTTTGATTTTTTCAGCGAAATCGAATAAATGGTAGAGTAACGCGTACGGGACAAACAAAGAAACATTAATTTACATATGTTAGAGATTATCTTTCCCTATATACCTACCCGAAATCTGGGCATGAGATATACCTACAAAACGTGCAATAATAACCGTCCAATGAGTGACATCGATACAAATCTTCAATCTTCAATCAATTCATCTGATACAAATCTTCGTAGTGAACGGGAAAACCACGCGTGTTATAATAGGAGTGCTTTGACTTGTAATTAGTGGCGGTTCGTGACTTTTAGATTTTCTAGAATGCTAATATTACAAAAAATTGAATTATTGATGTTGTTGTAGCAGAAAATGATTTTTATTTTTTTTTTCCAAAACCGTTTTTTGTATGAAAATTTTCAGGAAATTTCAGTTTACTGCACGGATTTCCTGAATATCTTCATACAAAAAATCGAATTAAAAAAAATAATTAATAATAGTTTTCAGCTACAACAACATCAATAATGACATTTTTGTAATATAAGCACTCTAGAACACCCAAAAGTCACGAGGCTTCACTGCTTGTGAGGTGCCATCAAAATTAACTAAAACTGCCATTACAACAAGAGAAACATTATAATAGTTACCTTACCTATGAATACCTTCAATATTGTGTTATGCCATCCTCTTGTTCCAATGTTCTCTTCGGTATTTCTAACAATATATACTCGTATGTATATACAACAGGCGTTGATTTTATGCATATAGAAATTATACGCCCAAACGGGCTTTTACAAACAAAATTTGCTATAAAACTTACACCAAACCCATGCAGAATAATACAGGGTGGGGCAAAAGTAATCACCCTATTGGAAAACGCTATAACTTTTGCAAATGGCGCCAAATGTAAATTCGGTTTTGACATTTGAGAAGTAAACAAACGCAGAATACAAATCGACAAGACATGAATCAGTTTACTCCAAAAATAACAAGCAGTACTAAAGTTTATCATTAAAAAAAATACATCAAAAGAACATTGGGTGATTACTTTTGCCCCATCCTGTAGTATTATGCTTACCTTAATCATTATTGTTACTGATGTATGTCTTTATAGCCTTCTTGTAACTATATTCCGTGCAGTTGAACACATCTACAATTTCCCCGAAATTATTGCCAACTGCAGTATGTAGATAAAACGAATATATGTATTTGAAATCTTCAGGGTGGCAATGACCGAAAATAGTTGGGTTGTCCTAGAAATTCCAGACATAAAAAGCTGTACAGATACAGTTCGAGAGTTTTTCAAAGGATTAACAAATAAATAATATGCATCAAATTTAAGATGTTTTATTTAGAGCCACAGATGTGTTTTGTGAGGCAGCCTTGCTTTATTTTATCAGACAGTGAGAAAAACGACGAGTGAATTGAAAAACGAGGTATTGCGTCGATATTCAGTATGGGAAATATCTCAACCAGTTTAACGTCAGGCCTGTTAAAAGATTTACCTAAGTTAAACAATTCTTTGTTGATCGGAACACAGCAAAAGTGCAATGTGCAGATTCTATTCAGGTAACCTGTAAACACTGGGATTTAATTTTGGAAAGATATAATATTATTTTTCAATCATAACAAGTTAATAATATAATATACAAAAATAACAATCGTTTGGCAGCTATTTTAATTATTGAACAAAATAATAATGCAAGCTTAAAAAATATACGATACTAGCGCAGACCCGTGAAAAATCACGGAACATTATAATTTATTTTTTTATCAAAATAATGTTTTGTTAAACTATTACATGTGGGTCGAGAGAGTACGGCTGGAGACCTCGAAATGTGTCCCTCAATCAGTCTCTTCAGATTCGGCCCGCCACATAGAGAGTGGTTAATGAGTACCTGACGATTCATATCTGGCCACTAAAAACTGCTAATGCCATTTCAAGCATTGTAAATATCTAGTGTATTTTATTTTATTTATAAGGTACACAACAGACAGAGTATCTTTAGTTAAATAGTGTAAAATAAAGTCGCTATCCGCGTCTGTCTGTTTGTGTGCTTAGTTCTTCTAAACTACGCAACGACTTTGATAGGGTTTCCATTTTCATTTAGAGAATTTCTTCCGGAAGGTTTAAATATATGATACATGCATATTATATTTATAGAAAATAGAGAAAAGTCGATGTTTTATAATCAAGGCGTAAAAATGTGTTTTCGGGCACTACATTGCTAACGCTGGCTAAACCTCGTGAGATATATCAAAATAATGTACTACGGAATTTAATATCTCAAAGAGGCCTACAGAAAAGTCCGCGACGATATATCTCCTAAGGATAATCCGCAGCAACGCCGAGTACACGACAGTTAGTTACAAATAAATACCAACCGTTCAATCGGCGTATAATAAAATAAGTACGTATATAAAACAAGAGACAATAAAGTTTTGGTCAATTGAAGTCAAGTAAAAACAAGAAACAATAAACTTGGGTAAATCGAAGACAAGTGAAGAGAAGAGACAAAACAGTTTGGGCCTAGTATGAACAAGAGATTCGATAAATTTAGTCAAGTTATGGGAGCTATCGCTAAAAATGTCCGGAATCTTGCCACTACAGTTGATGTTCTGTAGTCGACACGTTCGCACAAGAGGTTGGGAGAAGGAAGTTGGTTATTTGGAAAGGAATATGGAAAGTTTCGGGGTTTATGTTGTTATTTATAATTTTGTATGTAATTTTTGTACCGATGTGCGATTCTAAGGACAGGTTGTTTCGGAGAACTTGAACAATTCTTCAAATTTCAAAGTTGATTTTCAAGTTCTGTGAAAGATATTTTTAAGTTCTGTTTTTATTTCAGTTCTGTCAAGTAACTAGGCTATAATGATATAATAACAGAATTTGAATGGGACTTTCACAGAACCCGTAAATAAACGTTGAAATTTGATTAACTGTTCAAATTCTCCGAAACAACCCGTCCTTTGTAATGATTCTAATTTGAAATATTCTAGGCGTTTCTCAGTGCCAGTTGTTTCACAGAATTTGAACAATTAGTAAAATTTCAAAGTTAATTATCATGTTCTGTAAAGGTTCTATTCCAGTAGGTACTGTTATTATATCGAGCTCTTCCCGGCAGAAGATCGTAAGCGGCAATTTGACGATTTTCTTTTTTTTTATTGAAGCCGCTTAAAACACATATCCGACTGGCAAAAGATCGCATGAAATGCAGAAACGGAAGTCATAATAAATGCATTTTCCATTTTATCGTATGATTTTTCTTATAATTTGTTGGCCAACCAAAGTATCGTAAGCGTCATATAAAAGAGTACACTATTAAAATCATCGGGAGCGTGATAAAAAATAATACAAAGAAAAACAAAAAGAAGTAAGAAATACCTTCCAACGTAATTCAGAAATATTAAAAATATACACGGTGTTCGGAAACTCGTAGTACAAGTTTACGTAGTTTTCGAGAAAACTGAACGAAAAAAATTAAGTACGAAGATTGAATTTTTTAATTGTAAATTTGAAAAAAAAAATCGGTCGCTGGGGTGTTTATATCAGCTTATTAAGGTTTTTTTTAAATAAGTCAAGGCGTATCGAAAAAAAAAATATTATTCTCTGCGTGATGTAAATTCACCAGTTTCGTATTTGTGACTTGTGATACTACGATTTTACGGACAAAAATATTTGTTGAAGAGGGAAGACTGAGAATATATCCAGTCTATTTGTTTTCGTAAAAAAAATATAAACAAATTAAATTTCCAAAAGAGGACAAGTTTTTCTTTTATGAAAATATTAAAAATATTACACAAAAATTTAGAATTTCAAAGCGGAGTTTATTGAGCTGACGAGGTTGAATGTAAAAAATTACTTTTAGCTAACCAAACAAGAAAAAGAAAAATCCAACCTTGAAAACAGCGGAATTTGGAAAAACAGTGATCTTAAGTCCCTCTGTGCCAAGGGAATAATAATTATTCATTTTGGATTCAGAGAAGAATATCTCGCGTTTCCGTTTCGCGTTTTAAGTGCCATGTGTTTTGCTAGAAAATGATAAACCAAGGATAATAATTAATAAAACAAAGATTATTAACAAAGTAATTATAAATCGTATATTATTTGATTATAGTATTGTATACAGTGTAGAGTTCACTGAATTTTTTCACACAAATTTTTTCTACCTATACGTGAATATTTTCCACAAAACGGCGCCATTATGTATAGTAAGAATATTATTATTTTTACCAGTTCGAGCTCTAAAAATTATTTTATTTTAATATTTTTTAGCAATTACTGAATTGTTAATTAAAAGTAATAAATGTAACGGCGGAGTGATACATTTTACTACAAATAGAAAATTATAAAACAAATATCTTAATTATTACTCAGCATGCTTCGAAAACTACAATCATTTGTGCCAAACAAAACATCGAAAATGATATCATACGCATACGGCGCCGGCGCCTTGACATGGAACTCTACACAACAACGTAAGAGCCAAAAGTATTTGAATTTGATACAATTATCATGTTTTCATCAAATCTTATTTTACGTTATCAAATAATATACATTTGTTTTTAATTTAAATTAATTTACCAAACACAACATACGATGTTTAGAAAAAAATCTCCTCCTATAAAATGCGATTTTTACTCTTACGACATTATGCCGGAAAAGGGTCGATATCATTATTGGCCAGTTGTTTCACACACCTGAAATAATAAAATAAAATTTGAACAGAACTTGAAAGTTAACTTCGAAATTTGATAAATTGTTCAAATTCTGTGGATGGCCCTTAGTCGACTAAGCAGTAGGGACAATCCATTTCTATAGGATAAGGTCGATCGATCTTTATTTTGTGAATATTTAAAAATTGTTCTCCAAACTAAAAAACCGAACTTTTGATGTGTATAACTATTTCAGATACATTTAAATAGTCAATAATCTCTCCCAACCTTTCTCTGTATCCACAAAACACAGTTCCCACCATTGGGGTTACTATAGTCCCACTGCCCACTGTTTCTGAGCAGTCAACCATACATTTTCATAAAATTTCTGGTGTACAGTTTTGTCTCCATCAAAATACCTGAAATTTTTTCCGATACTTACGGCAGTTGTTCCCAATCCTACTGATCAACTGTTGAGCCGAAATTTTGGCTCAACACTGTTAAAACTCACGACTAAGCTCTTTCCAACGGAAAGGTGACGACTGAGCGATCAGCGGATTTAAAAAGCCAAACTACTGGATTAAGCCTGCCTCAGTTAATTATAGTTATAAAAAGTGTCGACTAAATGAAAAATATTCGCGACGCCAAGACATGGTGGCATTAAAGCCAAGCTAACACTTCATTTTTAACATATTACATACCTTTGTTTAAAATAATATAAAATATCGGTTAATGTCTTACAGTATTTAAATAATACAATAATTAATTCGTCAATATTAATTTAACATTGAAAGTTTTTACTTTGATGTCAATTTATTGTCTATGAAAGTGGGCAGGGCCACTTAAGATAATCAACCGTAAAAATGTTTGGAAGCGGGCGAATTGAACGTTACTGAACAAATCACTTGGCTGATCGGCCTGAGATTGATCATTCGAAAAGTTGGGAACAACGGCCGTTAGCGGCTTTCACCAATCCGAAGAGGAAAAAACAAATTTGTATAAAATTTATTGAAAATATTCTCGCTGTGTAGCATTATCACATGTCATTCATCATGCAGAGTAAAATCAAAAGTGTTACAAATAATTAGCAATACGAACATGCAGGTGCAAGAAATGTCAGTCGCATGCCAACAATAGGAACGTGTCGCAAGTTCTGACATTGCCAACAAGTTCCAAACTTTATTTATTATTATTTACTCGAGAAGAATATTTAAATAGCCGCGGCACAGTGACCTAGAAATGCGCACGAGTTCACTAATAGTTTTACCTGAAAAAATACGCTGAATAACTCTGAAGGTAGAAAATAATAAATCGGGAATATATTTATAATATAATCGACTTTGTTTGAGTTGTCAGACGTAAAAGAGTTTTAGACATTTTGAAAGTGGTTGCCAAACGAATTTTCCAATATAAAATGAAAAAACATTGAATAATTTAGATTTTTGCCTTTAAATTGAAGAGTTTATTGATTGCGTTGAATAATTTATCAATTCGCCACTAAATGTTTTATTAATTGCCTTTACTTAAAGATCATTCTTCTTTCGAGGTATGGTTAAATAAAGGCAGTATGATAGGCGGTCGAGGGGTAAAAGGCCTTACATAACTCTCTGCAATCAAAGGCATATCGGTGCTGTGATGGGAAGCACCATAGATCGTTTCCTTGATCACCGCGGAGTAGACAAATCGGTCCTAACTCCGAAATCGTGACCAATATAAGGTCGACTAGCGTTGAGTCACCCAGTGTGTTATTGTGCCCAATATCTTGGACTTCGCTACACCATCAGTTTCACACTGCGGCAGGGGCATGTGTGTAGAGAAGACGCCAGTCTCCGAATGTAGGGAGGTGTGTAAGGCCTTTAAGACTCGAAGATACTCTCAGTATCGCCCAGGTGAAAGACCACCTTTCAAAATTTAACCGTTTCTTGAAACGGCTTTAGCCGTCCACCTTCCTCTTTCCCATCTCATTCCCGTCTCCACTAACTCCAGCCTCAGAACACACCCCAATTGGAGATGCCATAGCCTCACTGACTCAAGACGGTTGGGAGCAGTTGAGACCATGGCATTCCCAATTGGGGTTTGTTATTCACATAAAAAAATTATTATCAAACTGTAGATCAAAACGGAAGAGCCATAAATTAAGTTTTTGCGTGACTGGAAGATCTTACAATCACCGGCCACATAATGTGATAATATTGTTAAAAAATATCGCGTTTACTATCTACATTCTCAGGTTCGAGCTCACTCGTGTAGTCTAGTGTTGATTAACTCATGTAAGATGCACTTACAAATAATGTCCCATACAAAAACGTAAAATGTTCCGCCATTTCACAAAATATATTTGTCCCAACTCTTTTTCTTTGCATCACTACAAAAGGTTTTGTATTAATACACATATTTTGTTTTACTACAAATGTTCTGAGTTGGTCAGGTGTTTGTGTATTCGCACCACATTACAACATTTCGTGTAGGCGACATTTTTGTGTTAGATCCGTATCTCATTCCTAAGAAAATCCTTCCTTTCCTTCTGGGGAAAATCTATTGCTGTATAATATTTTAGCTCCTTTTTGGCTCCTCACACCTCAAATGAGGTGGGACACCTTAACACCTCCATTAAATATTTGACTACCTCGTTTGTATTATTATATTCATTCTAATATCGTTTCCGAACACTACTATGTTATGGTGCAAGGATTACAAGTAGGACCAATATACTGTGGCTCTACAAGATTTTTGCTCGTCTTTTGACTCCTCCATGACTCACGCCTAACACCAAATATCTCACCTCATTTGAGTTTCCCAGTGTACATCTCAACATCTCATTTCAGTACTTGAGTACCTCATTCGTATGAGTTCTAAAATCGTGTCCCAACACTACTGTAGTCTCTTCGAGATTGTTGAGCTGTTACAAGGATTAAGAGCCTCTTCATTATTTATTATGGACATGTTTTGACTACCTGAACTTCCAGCAACAAACCTCCATTGATTATTGTTTGTTCCACACTCGAATAACAACAATCGAAGCATGTCATTTTCTCTTCACGCGTATATTTCCTAACGGCCGAAACACAAACACAAAATATCCACACTGCATTATTATAATCAGAGTTTAAAATAAATGGTACGTGTGTCGGACATCCCACGTCGCGTCCAGCCAGTGAGAGGGAGAGGAGAGATGGGGAAGGGCGACGCCGCAGGGAAGGAGGGAGGGAGAGATCCAATCTATTTCGGTGCCGACGCAATAATAATCGGAGACGCGCCGGCCGATATAAACTCCGAGCTTTCCCACTTTTTGAAGGAAAATTTGCGAAAAAATCTCTAAACATGAAAGCAAATATAAACGAATTCAAAAGCCACCTTAAAAAGTATTCCGAACAGTTGAACCGAATCATATCAAATATAAACCAATATAACAACACCCCCCATACACACAAGCCCTGCTTATTTATGAGGTACATCAAATACTAATATTATATTATATAATTAATAACAGTATTATATTGTGTAATGTAATTCATGTATCTTTTTTACTAATAAAAAAAAAATAAAAAAAATAAAATAGTATAAAATAAAGTCGCTATCCGCGTCCCGAAACCAATTGATTTAATCCGATTCAATTCAAATAAAATTCAATCATTATAAAACGATGGACCGAAATCAAATAGATTCGATTCAATTTATTCCCTTAATAAGAACCGAAGAAGAGAATTGTTGAAATTAATTTGATTCTATTCGATTTAACGCAGTACGAATCAACCGTATTTAAATAATAATAACATGGCATTTATATAGCGCAGTTTAGTGTCATTTCACTTCAAGTGCGCTTAACTATAACAAACTTAAAAATGGTAATTCAGTATTAGTAGTTCTTAAAATTATTCCTACAGTGTACCTTACCCAATACAGATCAAATATTATAACACTAAATACACTGTTTATACAAAGTGATGACAAAACATAGAATAACAATAACAGCAGGGCAGGACAAAACAAGAATATTAAAACTAAAACATAATATAAAACAGGAGGCAGTTTGTGCTCAAAAATGAGAATCTTCTGAGCAGACATTTTAAAAAGGTACAATAAGGAGACAACCGAAACCAAACAATTACCGGAAGTTTTAAAATATGGCTTATTATAAAATATTGAAAAGAAGTTAAAATTTATGAATGGTAAGATTTTTTAAATAATTTCGTTTTTAAAGCCCGTTTAAATTCAGCCAAATTCTGGAGATTAGTAAGAGCTGAGGGAAGTCTATTCCAGATGAGCGGGCCTGTTACACTAAAAGAACGATCATAGTAAGCGGCTCGATTTGACCTAAGTAGGATAACTAAATTAGTAATTTGATTTCTGAGAACAATAAAAAACATAGGATTAAAAACTAAGCAACACAAGTGAAGCTAGCAGTCAACAATGGAGTCCTTATCCCAACCCCGATGTAGACAATGAGGCACGGAACTGGCAGAGGAAGGAAGAAAGTAGAAAAAGAAGCTGTATAAATGAGATCTCTGAGGCGTATGTGTGGTAAAACAATGTATGACCGTATGACAAATGTGGAAATTTGCAAAGAATGCGAGGCTGATGTTAGCGTAATGAGTAAGCTTAAAAAATGGACGCTTAAGATGGTTTGGGCATGTAGAGCAAATCAACGAAGAAAGGCGTGTTTATATTAAGCGAATGTGAATGGTATAAAAAGTTGGGGACGCCCAAGGAATGGCACGATCAAGCGAACTAAATACTTGAGTCGGGCCATGTCAAGAGTCAGAATAACAGAAGGGTGTGTATGAATGTTAATGAAGCAAGGATTTTGTTCCAAGACCGAGTTGTTTGGCGGTCCGTCCTCTCTGCCTACCCTTGCGAGGAACAGCATGATGGTTAGTTATCAAATTTATGCATACGTTTATATCACTGAAGAATCACAAAATAGTCATTATGTCCACCGTGTGAATTCTACTTTCCATTATGATGTAATAAATAATAATTTACGCCAATAATAAATAGTGTTCTATAAGCATATCACAAGCAAACTGTCTGAAAATTGTTTTGAACAACAACTTATGTATCTTTGCAATCTACAGATCACCCGCTTTCCAAAACATCGACACTTTTTTGAGCTCACTTCAAGCAATCATCAATACTTCAAAAAAAATAGAACGTCAAATCATCATAGGCGATCTCAATATTAATACTATTCCCGAATACCACCGTCAATATAACGATTATTTATGCCTGCTTACTGAAAATGGATTCATTCAGACAATTAACAGCCCTACTCGAGAACAGGGCATGAGTAAATCTTGCCTAGACCATATCAATGTTAAAAATGTTAACCTAATCGACTCATTTGTTTTTCACACTACAATTTCAGACCACTACACCACAGCTCTCTGTCTTAAAAACAAACCTCCCACTGATGCTAAAATTAAATATGTCCCTCGAACAAATTACAATAACTTGGTCGAAGACTTGCGATCAGAAAACTGGCAAAACGTTCTAGACCAAATTGATACTGACTCAGCAATGAATGAATTTATCACAAAATTACATTCATATATATCTAAACACACTAGTCACATACACATAACAAATAATCAAGTAAAACTCACACCTTGGATCTCCCCTGGCCTTGTCAAATCTATTCACAGAAGGAATCAATTACACGAAAAGGCGAAAAGATGTCCTGAAAATATTTTAGTACAAGCTCATTATAAAAAGTATAGGAATTTATGTAAACATTTAATTAAATCGACCAAAGAAAATTATTATAAAAAAATTATTTACGAAAATAACTGTACGCCAAAACGTCTGTGGGAAGCTTTTCGTAATATATCTAAAACAAAAATTAATAAATCTTCCGAAATTAAATCGTTGTACATTAATAATATAAACTGTTCGGACCCAAAAATTATGGCAAATTTTGCCAATAATTATTTCACATCAGTGGGAGTCACTCTTGCGAAAAAAATTCTTGATAAACTTAATACTACTGAAATTGATCTCGCTAAGTTTACTACCTCTAATTTCGGTCATAAAATAGACAATATAGAAACAACGACAAACGAAGTCATGAAAATAATTGACGATCTTAAGTCATCAAATGCTTGTGGTCCTGATAAAGTCTCATCAAATCTGTTAAAACTTATTAAATCCTCAATCGCAATACCGATCGCGTTCATTTCGAATCTAAGCTTTAAATCAGGAATATTCCCCAATCATTTAAAACATTCAGTAGTTATATTGTTTCACAAAAATGGTGACAAATCGCATGTACATAATTACCGGCCAGTTTCTTTACTAAATTCGGTCTCGAAAATTATTGAAAAAATTGTAAAAAATCGCCTTAGCACATATCTGGAAGATAATAACATTCTTTCTAATAGACAATACGGCTTCCGACCAGGTTTAAGCACAGAAAACGCTATCGCTAACCTGACAAAAATCATCTCTAATAATATCGATGGAGGAATTAAATCCACTGCACTATTCCTGGATCTAGCCAAAGCGTTCGACACAATATCACATAAAATTCTGTTGAAAAAACTACAGTGCGTTGGAATACAGGGTCAACTATTAAAGTGGATGGTTAGTTATTTAGAAAACAGAAGCCAAAGAGTGAACATTAATGATACTCTAAGCGATTCAGCAAATATTAAATTTGGTGTACCTCAGGGAAGTACTCTAGGGCCAATTTTGTTTAATATATATATTAATGAGCTATGTAACAGTTCCCTTGCCGACCACATTATTACCTTTGCAGATGATACGGTCTTGTTATTTGAAGGTAAAAACTGGAATGAAGTTCACAGTAAAGCAGAAGCTGGTATAAACAGTGTTAAACAATGGCTTGATAATAATCTACTCACACTCAACACGGAGAAAACAAAATTCATCCGCTTCAGTGCAACTCAAGCGGGACAACCGAAAGAAACACAAAACATTATTATACACCACTGCAATAACCCAACTACTTGTAATTGTAACACCCTAGAATGCGTAGATAGTATAAAATATCTAGGAATTATGATAGACAAATTTCTGAGATGGGACTTACATATAGACTCAATTTCCACAAAAGTCAGAAAACTTACTCATCTTTTCCTGGGCATTAGAAATATTCTCTGCATAAAAGATCTGAAATGTTTATATTATGCTCTGTGTAACTCATTACTTGAATATGCATCTTTGGGATGGGGCGGATGTACCAAAACAATACTGGATCCCTTAGCAAAAGCACAGAAATCACTATTAAGGGTCATCCTAAAAAAACCATTTAGGTACCCCAGTGATGTATTATTCGAAGATATACGAGTTCTTGATGTAAGGCAACTATACATAAAAAAAATTATATTACACACTCAAAAACAACGTCACCACTACCCTTCCATTGATCATTATCACGACACTAGACATTCAAGGAGGAATCCAGTTGTTCTACCTACTACTATGACATCCTTTGCCCAAAGACAATTCTATTACCTTGGTCCAAAATTATTCAACCTCTTACCCGATTTATGGAAATCGAAAAGCATAAGCATTCTGCGTAAATTAGTTTTTTATTGGCTTCTAGACTTAAGAAGAGTCGAAAGCGAACTTATGATGACCAACAGATAAACAAAAATGTTCTGTACTCACATTTATTCATTGTTATTGGCAGTTAAATAAAAAAATCCTACCATGCATCTGATTTATACAATGCGATTGATAATTTTTGTGATTTATAATGTTTATACAATATGTTTTCATGTACCTTGTTTATATTTTTCTTGATTATGTATATTATATTATATGTACCTTGATTATGTAAATTAATACACAGCACAGTAACAGCGATCAAATTAAGAAACCCACCTAATATTTTTCTTATATTGTAATTATAAATTGAATTAATCCAATATGTTATCATGTACCCTGTATACAGTGTTCCTTAATTGCATATTATTACATGTACCTTGATAAAATTTATTAGGTGTTTTCATAAAAAAAAAAACTAATATTCGGGTGTACAAATATGTCTGAAAAAGTTTTTATTTTGATTACTTTGATAAATATATATGTATATAGACTATATTACTAGCGTAACTATTAATGTTAAGTATGGAAATATAAGTCATAACAGCAGCGTGTACAAATGTTAACTAAACCAGGCAATTTGGCTGTCCTAAAACGGGAAAATCTCCTAGTTGGACAGCCAAAGCTTCCTTAATATGTGTGTAATTATTTGTATCTAATAAATAAATAAATAAAAAATAAATAAGCCATTATTTTCAGACTAAATTAAAAGTTGTCTGGCGGTTTTAGTAGCAAAACAACGTGATTAATTACTTATGTAAATTATCTAAACTGTAAAGAGCCACTAAAACATGGCTTGGGTAATTTGCCAATAGAATATCACAGATTAAAGACAAACCGAACATCTTATAAACGAAACCAAATTTCGTTGAAATTAAATTACTAAATAGCAACAACAACTAAAATTGATACAAATAATATATGAAAAATTTAATTCAATCAATTCCTAATCTCGCTAAATGACAATCATGTTTCGAATACTAAATCTACGTTTGCGAAAACTCTTTGGTATAAAGAAATTGGTGACGAAATCACATCGCAAAATCGGGGGGTTAAAATCACAGGGGCTTATCCACAAAAACATAGTTTTGATATAAACGCAAATAAAGATTGGAATGCTTATATACCCAACTGTACGAAATAGAGCTTCGTGTCACTAATAAATATGATTATGGCGTTACCGAAGCCAAGCTCAATTCAAAACACCAGTTTTTATAGTTCGGCCCCTGTGATCCTAAGCCCCCGAAATGATATTACGTAAATCGTGTATTTCATGAATGGCGCTCAGAAATCATCGATGGTCCCTATGTAAACTCGGACGTCTAACAAAAAAAACCTTTTTGACTTTGTTCTTCCAATACATTTGAAATAGTCTCCCACGCAATGCAAAATTGAAAAACAGAAATGTGTTTCCTTTTTTTGCTAAAAAAAACTGACGTAAAAACGGACAAATACACTCATATTTTTTCAAATAAAGACAAGTATATGTGGTCATGCTGATATGTCGTTTTTACATCGGACGTCCGTCAAAGTATTCCAGCCGCGTAACCCGACAAAGCATAAATAAACCAATCACTGACAAAGTGAGAGTTGCTTAGTGTACAAGTGTACACCGCGCGGCCAGTGATGCCATTTCTTCCGAAATGTCGATAGATCTACCGATTTCGAAAATTAACCAAAATTTTGTGTATCTACCGAAATCAGCTAAAATCTACCGATATTCATGTACACAAATTTCTTAGATGCTGGGGAATTTCTAGGTAAATTAAACCTTCTGAAATTTGCTAGCCAGGATAAAATAACTGAAATAGAAAATTTTAATTCAATAGATAACGATAAAATGTTATTATAATTTTTTACTTTGATGTCAAGATGTTAGTTCAAGCTTGTATGAATAGTGATAGATTACATACCTATACTAAATGCACTAGAAAGTGGCAATGCGTATTAATTTATAGTATTTCTTCTTCTGGAGATGTGATGGGGAGGTAAAATGTGATGTAACGCGAAGATACTGTTTTTTACCTTATTTGGCTGATCGTTGATAAACATAGTTCCTCAAAGATATTGATTCATACCATATTTGTATAGACAGAATGAGAGAGTAGGGATTGTTGAAAATAGTTCCTCGAAGATGTTGTTTGTTTTCCTTAATTTTTGTAAGTTAGAAAGCGATAATTAATGATCCTAGAAGATTATTTTTAATTTATTTAAAAAATATTATTGTCTGATAGATTTATATCATAGATTTTGTTTTTTTATCACTTTTGGGAACAACTGGGTATCCCTTAAAATCAATACAATTTAGTCCCTTGAAATATATTTAGCACTAAAAAGGCCTTTCCTACAAAATAAAATTGTTTGTTGACAGGTGAAAAAATATAATAAGCAGTAATAATTGTTGATTGATGTAATAGTACATATTGAATTATTTGGCCTGTTGGAAATAAGCCGACATAGCTCAGTGGTCTCAGAGCATCTGACCGGACATCAGAAGGAACGGGTTCAATACCCGTCGGCGGCATTTATTTTTACTCGGGAGATATTTTCAATTTGTATTGATATTTCAAACGACTAATTACCGGTTTTTATTCATTCATATTGATGAAATAAGTCATTTAAATTTTACACGAAATGTCTATTAAGGAAGGGAGGGTTCTTGATAAATGCTACAAAACACGTAATTGTTTTTTGTTAAAACTACACTGAACACAAGTGTGCACTAGACCATGGAATTATAAGATCACGGGGTTGTTGGCGCTGGAGACAACGTCACATAATATGTGGGATTTGAAAAAGACATTTTTCTCGAAAACCAAGCCAAGTTCCTCGTATCTCATTTTTGCGTATTAATTTATTTAATTAATTTATTTAATTTATTAACTATCCCTGTTTATAATCTGGCAAGAGGCGGATATCCTATCAATTCATCATTCAATTAAATACTCTTTATGCGTATTTTAAGTCTGTGCAACGGCGGGCATGTTGCCAAATAACCTTTGCGATAAATAATTTTATTTACATTATTACTTGTGTCTTAACGGTAAAACAGAAAATCGCTAAAAACTCTGGAACTGTGAGGCCCTTAGCGTCATGAAAATTTATTTACCTGTCGAGAATTTCTAGGTCAACGTAACTCTCGGTTGACCGAGTACTTCCAAACAACTTTTCCAAAAAGCCTCGAATCATCCAACTGTCAAAAAATAAAACAAGATACAAAGATATAAAATACAAAGTCAAATTAATGTCGATGTAATGTAGTTTTTTAACAGTAATATTGTGGTATAAGGCTGTGAATGGTGGAAGAAATCGGAGACGCCCGGGAAAGATATTACCAATAGAGAAGTATTGCGCGTTCCACTAGTTCCTAATAAAATTTAACCCTGCAGGAATCTGTCGGAATATTCGAGTATTTCCGTTTTCCAATAAAATCCAAATAAACGATATATTTATGAAAATATCCAAAAACTAAAAACTGTTTTTGAAAGGTGATAAAATACGCTTTGAAATGTTAATGTTGGAACATATAATTTTTGAAACATATACATTTTTTATTGCAAATATAATAAATAAAATTAACGCACCTTAAGTTTTTTTGTAAATCAAATTACGCATTTTATTAGACACATGTATCACAAACGTTATTGTGAGGCATCACTTTTTTGTCGTTTATACAAAAATAATTAGTAAAAATTCATAAATTCATAAATTTTGTTCAAATTGCGGTCGGAACCGTTGGTTTCGTAAAGTTGCTCATTTTAATTCTTCCGTGGTTATCTTCTAGATTTGAATATAAAGCGTGGTGTTTTCTCTTTCTAACACTGTTTAGATTATATTTCTAACCACGACAATACGGGAGACTAAGCGACACCCAGTTGTTCACGGAAGCGAACATATTAACCTGGGGGTTAAAAAAATTCTGGCGTCTGAACAATATAACAAACGCCTAGTGTGAATGCAGCTGTACCGCGACTCGTATTCCAATACTGTACTCATATCCTCTAGCAGAAAAATCAAGGACTTGTAAAGCGTTTTATTTACATAAATAATATTCCCGCTGCTCGGCGCGAATGCATGTATGCAAATAAACAGTCCCCATGGCGGGAAAAAAGAATATCTGAAAATTGTTGGCAAATTTCCACCGTTCTTCATCAAGTACTTCCGCCATTGCGCTGCGCGGAACGGAAGTTGAAGAAAGGTATAACAATGAAACAGTATTAAAAAGTCGTTATCCACGTCTCTGTTTGTGCGCTTAGATCTTCTAAAGTATTCAACGGATTTCGATATAATTTTCACTACCATTCAGAGAATTTTTTCCGGAAGGTTTATATGTATAATACACGCATATTATATTTATAGAAAGTAGAGAAAAGTCGATGTTTTGTAATCAAGTCGTAAAATAATATTTTCGGGCGCTTACATTGCTAACGCTGGCTAAACCTCATGAGATACATCAAAATAATGTTCTACGGAATTGTACATTTTGAAAAGGCCTACAGAAAAGTCCGTGATAGTATATGTCTATATTCTAAGGATAATTATATTACTAACATAATAACATTATTGTTTTGCAATGATGAAATGCAGGGAAACGATATTATTTGTACACATCCGTGTATAAAAAACAAAGTTTTCTCGGTGTATAAAAAACAAAGCTTTCTCCGTGTATAAAAAAACAAAGCTTTCTCCGTGTATAAAAAACAAAGTTTTCTCCGTGTATATATAACAAAGTTTTCTCCGTGTATATATAACAAAGTTTTCTTCGTGTATATATAACAAAGTTTTTCTCCGTGCATATATAACAAAGTTTTCTCCATGTATACATAACAAAGTTTTCTCCGTGTATATATAACAAAATTTTCTCCCTGTATACATAACAAATTTTTCGATTAAGAAGTCTTTCACGGAACCCATATATTTATTTTCGCCGTTGAACTGCCATCACTAGGCAAAGATCGAATGCACGCATGTCCTTAAACATTTTCATTCTCACACGTTTTGCATGAAAACGAAAAAGACAGAAGATACAAGAATGTCGAATATCTTCATATTCGCTTGGACATTTCGCGAACGTACGTTTCTTTAGAATCTTATAACTATTATGGTATTGCCAGTTGTAAAAACAAGCAAAAAAAAAGTAATGCTATAATTCATTGACAGTGAGTGACTTTCCCCTCTTGGAATCTTGGAATAAAAATGAAGATTTGTATACAAATCGTCACAAACAGTCTTCTTTATATAAATAGATAGCTGTAAAGCACGTGCTACTTATAAAAAAATCATTAGACGTTTTGTGAAAAACTTACCCTTTTTACTTCAGGTTCAAGCGCCTTGCCAAGATTACTGAAAAAAAAAACAAAAAAGCATTATTAAACGCAGACAAAACAGTGACAGATATTAATAAAATGAACTAAACGTCACGATGTTCCTACAGGATAAGGCAGAGGAATGCCCACACCTATGACCATTAAAACATATTTCATAACACTATATTTCCCTATATTACAAACTGGAGCATATCGTAGATACTAGCTACTTATAGCAGTAAATCTCAAAAGTAGGTTTTGCAGTGTTCCACTTTTGTCCAGAACTGTGTACATTGGTAATATTGTATGTCCAGGGAATAATTTTCTGAACACCGTTGCAACATTAAGTAAATTCTGAAAATGTTACAATTATATGCGAAGAACACAGCATTATAGAAATATAGATAATGATTAGGTTTCATATCTGTGGTATTTAATTTATTAGTTTCCGTCACTGTGCATAGAAGATGGCTCTGGTGACTGCATATGTAACTAGGTAAGGTAGATCTCCAGTCCTGCAGTTTTGAAATAGGCATACGAGGCATCAGTAAAGTACGCCAATTATGGCTAGAAAAAAACTAAAAAATAAAAGGATCAAATACAAGAAAGAAAAATATCATTATATTCGTTTCCCGCCTTTTGTAAACCAAGAATAATGGCACGAGAAAAAAAAGCCCGTACATTAATAATAATACATGTCATGCTACTTACAAGTAAGATAATGATTTGGATAATATATTGTTTATTTATGATTTCCAGACATTAAAACATTTATTTAATTAAACTATGAAAATCATTCAACGCGGCTTTGAAAACCGTTGCCAAAGTTGATTCAATTCCCAAATTAGCCATTAGTACGTCACGTAATTAAAATAAGTTTACAATTATTTCAGCAGTATTCATATTTTGTTCGGGAGCCACGAATATGACTAATTATATAATTCCAAGTTTATTTAGAGAAAACTTGTAATTTTAGAGATTTGTCTTCATAAATTACAAGATTGCTGGGTTGCCAAAATAAAAATTCGAAATTCAAATGACAAAGTCAATTTAATTTAAATTTTGATTTAAGCGTTCCATTTACAAAATACCTACATAGACAACAAAAAAATAATTCAAAATACGATTTTGTTTTTCATCAGTTATAAGCTGGATAAATAATTTATATCGGTTGTTTAAAACAACATAAAATGTTTTTCTGGCTTCAGATTTGAAATATCGGTATAATTCATAAATACGTGTTCTTCTATTTGCGGATATTTATGTTTTGTGCGTATTTTTACCATCGTAAACACGATGTTTCTAGCATTTACGACCGCATCCGACAGTGGGTACGCTACCCGACCGAATGCGACAAGTCATCCTAAATAGTCGTTGTAATGGGACATGCAGACTTTTTGCAGGGATTTTTTAATTATTTGAAAGTGGAGGAAAAAACACGTTGCAAAGGTAATGGAATAAGTCGAGGATAGCATTCACACGGAAGAAAACATAATATTCTTTATTTGCTCCATTCACAAAACAACAGTAAGGATTTTTTTATGTGAATACTACACAAGAGTCCCAACTGTTTCCAACCGTCTGAAGACAGTGAGACTATGGCACCCCCAATTAGGGTATGTTGTGAGGCTGAACGTAGTGGGAAAGGGAAGGAGATGGGGAGGAGGAAGGTGGAGAGGGTATTCAGATATAATAATAATAAAAAACATTTATTTGCCAATAGATAAATTTTCACATATTTTTTAACATAAATTCTATTGACAAAAAGGTCACTGTTCAGCTATGCATTCCGGATCTCTCCGGGAATGCAGCTGGTTTTCAGCAGTGCCTCCAATATAATAATAATATATACATATTTAGGTATAATAATGATCAATGAAATAATATAAACAATAAAAAATCAAACCAACACAAACAAATAAAAATAAAAATAGAAATAGTAGGTATACAAATCAGTGCAAATTAATAATATAGTCAACAAAAATTCAAGATAAACCATAATCGCAACCACATGTATATAAGTATCCCCTTCATTGTAACATTCGCAGCAAAGCTTTTTGAAGCAATGCAATGATGTCGATATTCGAATTGACAGTGGTACTTCGTTCCAAAGCTTTGACGAAGAATAGCTATAACTACCCTCAAACACAGTAGTTTTATGTTTGGGGAGAGCGAGTAAGTGGTTTCTTTGACGCGTACTATGTGCATGAGAGTCACGGGACACTGCAATCTGTCTAACAGATAGGCAGGAACCTTTGAATTCATCAAATTGAACATTTGACACAATTGGTGTAATTTCCTTCTGTTCGACATATTTAGAATCTGATGCCGATAGAGGTAAGGCGAGATATGATCCCGTCTCGGGACATTATAACAATATCGGACAAATGCATTTTGGACTCGTTGTACTTGTTTTTGGGTTTTTTTCAGTAAAGAGGGACCATATACTGTGTCTCCATAGTCCAATATTGAGAGAACAAGACTGTCAGTAATAATCTTTCGTAATTTCATTGATATATGATATCTTATATTATACAGCAGACGAAGTCTCGAATAGCACCACTGTTACTTTTTTTTAATATGTTCCTCATACCTCAATTTACCGTCCACCACTATTCCAAGGTTGCGCGCAGATTCAACAAAGGGAATAGTGGTTTTACCTATTTTTACATCATGTCCTCTATTCCTTACACATGATATTTTTTGTTTAGTTCCCATTAACATAGCAACAGTTTTTTGGGGATTGGGAAGTAGTGCATGCTCTTGTGCCCAAGAGCAAAATCTGCGTAGATCACTATTTATCATTTCCACCGCTAGATGAGCGTTACATACTTCAAATGGTAAATATAGTTGTGTATCATCTACATGTGCGACATACAGTGTCTAATAGATTGCATCATGTCAGCGGTATTATGGCAAAAAGCAATGGCCCTAGTATCAATCCCTGTGGTACCCCTCGCGTTATTTTAACATCAGATGAATATTTTAGAGCCCCATTGATATCCCTGCATACTATACGCAGAGTTCTATCTTTGAAATAACTCTGAGACCATTTTATTGCTTCATCATTGAAACCGAAGTATCGTAACTTTGAAACAAGCAATGGAATGCTCAGTAAGTCAAATGCTTTATATGGTCACCAAACACCTTAATATGGTCACCAAACACGGCTAAAGCCATTTCAAGCAACATCTCAATGCTGAATGGTAGTCTTACACCAGGTCGATACTCTTTCTCACACATATATCACATTCTAAAGGTCTGTTGAAATGTAATTGTGTTGAGTTATCATGGAAGTGTCTTTCAGCTCAGTGTGATGAATATGGTAGATGTTTTAATGGTAATCTGTGTATTTCAGGTAGTCCAGGATGCCGGGTGGCGGGGGCGGCGGAGGGGGCCGCGAGACACTGCGGCCGCCCTGGGTGCGCGACTCGGGCGCCCCGCCCGCCAGCCGGACGGCGGACCCGCCCTCCTGGACCCTGCGCAAGAGGACATCGAACGCGCAGGACACGGAGCCGCCCGCGGCCCTCAACGCGGTAGAGGAGCAGCTTGCCTCCGTCAAAGGTAAACAAGAATAATAATACTATCTTGTAGCTAATAGCTAAATACTAATACCCAAAGAAAGGAGAAAAGAGAAAACGTACCAAAAAATTACCATTAATTCAGGCTTCAATCTACAGGATTAACCATTAGATCTCAGGGTCAAAAACATATCAAACAAGCATATGATAAATAAAATCTATTAAATTAAACTCTACAACAAAATCCCACTCTTATTCAAAACTCACAACATTATCATAACATTTAAATCTTTATAAATAAAAATGTAAATGTTCATTCGTACAAAATCTTAAATCTCAAAAGGTTCTTCACCAATTGCTTTGAAATTTCGTCATAACGTTGCATTCGAATACGCGTATATTATATAGATGTCACCTATGACATCTATATGATTTTTTGAAAAACAGTGCCATCTGTTGTACGTAAAAGCGACACTTTTACACAACGTTGCATTCGAATACGTGCGTGTTTGTATATGCCTATATTATTTAGAAGTTACCTGTGACAGGTAAAAACATGCGTTTTTTTAAGTGCCATCTGTTGGACAAGCATGGGTTTTTGAAAAACCGCACCATATTTTTTGACGAAATGCACTTTCTAAATATCTCTTCTGTAATAATACAAGAAACATGAAAATTCAAGATCATAAATATTATAAATTATTTCACGCTCGAAACTTCGGAGGTTGAGTATTCACGAAAATCTATGAAAAGTTTTTCAAAGGGTAGTAAGTTGTAACGTAGTAATAATGTAAGCCTAGCAAAAAAACTTTACTTGATAAAGTTCCGCACACGCCAATCGTTTAGGCGTATTTGAAAGGTAATAATATGATAAGGAAGGAGATTATATTCGTAGAATAGACGTAGAAACTTTAAGAACCACGAAAAAAAAAATTAGAGAAGCTGGAATGGGTTCCATTCAGTTTTTTGAAAAAAATACAAAAAAACTAATTATATCCAATTATTGAAGACAATATTAGCGATTCTCAAACGAAAATTTGAAACAGAAAAGATACGATCTCATATAAGACATAAACCCAGGACCTACACCTTGCCGGGGCGCTGCTCTACCATCTGAGCTAATCCGACCCTATTTCCTACGGTCATATTTAACTGTATCATACTTCGAATAAGAACTACCTACATTATTCATTTTCTTAACGCATATTTTTATTGGCGGTATGATTTTTATGTATGATCGCAAGATTCATCGCGAACAAAATGCAATCTAGATAGTGTCTTCGATAAATATATCTTAGTTTTTAAATTTTAATGTGCGACATCTATTGACTTTTCTGCAAGCGTAGGATGAAAAATTTTTTGGCTCAAATTTTATAAAAGCTCAAATTGTAATACCGAAGGTCCTGGGTTCATCTGGGTATGTTTTTCTGATTTTTCTTTTCAAATGTTCGTTTGAAAATCGTTAATATTGTCTTATAATAATTAAATATTACGATTTGTAATAAGTTGTTCCAAAAATAAAATAATTATATTCAAGTCTATTGTGTCATTGGAAAACAGCATAAGTTGACAAACCATGCAGTGCAATAACTGCACAATGTAAAGTTTTGTTTTAATGTTTCAGCGGGATTAAAGAAGCAAGGAACCAGGCCAGCCAAGTCGGAAAATGGTGTAGATAAAAAAGAAAAGGCTGACGATAACGTCGCTGAAAGAGTCACAGCCAAAGTAAAAGTAAGCCATTTCGAATACGAAAAGTTTTACAAAGTTTCTAGTGGTTATTAAAAGTAATAGACAGCGAAAGTTTGCACTTAAACCATAACTTAGTTACAAACTTTGCGGAAAAACCTTTCGGTCGATGAGACATATATGTGTATATATGTGACATATTGCACCGTATAACGCTGTTTTTCACATTTCCAAAAAATGGATTCGAGAGTGTCCCTAGAGCATGTTTTAACAAAATTACAAGAATCCAATAATTATATCATGTTCCTTTTTGTGTGCATATTTTGACAAGCAAAATAAACTGTTTCCAGGAATTGCCGTCCAAAGAGAAGAAAGCAGAACCAGAAACAGTATCACCAAAGAAACCACCGATCGTCAAGGCTCCGGCTAAGGACGATGCCGGAGCCAGGAAACCACCAGTTCTCCAGAGACAGGCCTCCAAGGACGATGGAGCAGTCAAGAAGTGGAGAGACCCTCTCATCGAGAAGGTGTACGAGAAGATAGATAACACACTGGCCAATGAGATTCCCAAAGGACACACGCTGACCAAGAACGAAAGTTTAAGAAGTAAGTGTAATACACATATTTTACAGATAAATCTCACCAGAATTTGATCGTTTTATTTCGTTTTCACAACAAAAATAATTACAATTTTCGTGTTACCAATTTTTAAATAAAATAAGAAACGGATAAGGAGAGAAACGCTTCTGTTCTACTTAGATATTGTCATAAAATTAAAGTTGAGTTTTACGGTATTTGAATAGTCGAGTTGAGCAATAATTGTTTGAATAGCCGTCAATAACAAGATTTATTAAACTGAAACGGCTCTGCTGGTTAGTGAGTGGGACACGCAGTAAGAATGGAAGAAAGCTCACCATAAAAGAGGTTTTTCTACAAAAATCTGCAGGACGAAGGACTGTTGAAAGTTCTAAACTTAGGTGCCTGGGTGGCGTGGAAGTCAACACCGCATCCTTAGTCACAAGAAACTGGCGAGAGATTGCAAAAGACTGACAGGAGTACCTAAGAAGAGCAGGACTTTTCGAAGGTCCTTACGCAGTTGATGTATGTGTCATGTTAACAATCCTACTTTTCAGTGTACTTTTTCGGCAATCTTTCATTACCCATCATTCATAACCATCTAAAAATCAATAAACATTGTTGGCTGTCGAAATCAGAAAGCATGTATTCCAAAACGAAGCGTCGATAGTGATTAACTAGTTCTTTTCCCAAGTCGTTACAGCTTGAGATATTTTGGCACCGTTTTCTTCAAGTATCTTCTATTTATATGCAAATAGAGTCGTCCTCTTCAAAGAAAAGTCAAAAAGATAGTCAACAAAGTATTAAGGAATTCGCACGCTTTTCCAGATGATTGAAGACGTGTAGACATTCTTGGTAAAATATATTGAGCAAATTCGGGTTTAGGGCGGCCGGTTCCTGACGATAGACATGGATAGCACGTGTCGCAACATGTCAACAGAGGCAGGAGGCATACGTCATAGACAGAGGTAGTTACGTCAGAAAGACTGAAAATCTGAGGAGGAAGAGTCAGTCACTAAGACACAACGTAATCATGTTAAGCGTCATAAGATCAAACTTATTGACCTTCTGTCAGGTCCGTCTATTGGGCGATCTAAGGTTACTTTTTTCTTTGTATGAATTGACGTGCATTTTGAAAGCTCAAATAGATTGGCACAATTCTTAAAAGAAGTGTAAATAAATTCACACACTATAAAATATTTTTAAAAAAACGTAGATGTATTCGACATGTAACTGGAATGGATTGACAGAGAAAGAAGTATCAGAAGAATATAAAACGCGGAATGGTATGAAAGAAGTGTTGAGATATAGAAGATACAGAGAAGTTTAAGATATAATACAATTAAGTAAATCGAAAACAAAAGCGCAATATCAAACGCACGCACGTGGTGCAAATTTAGCAATTGTTTGATCATAAAGTAAAATGGTGAAGTGATTGCATCTTGTATCGATTTCTGGCATTTGCGTTCCTTGCCAAGATGACTGGTGATTATCGCTAATAATGCTGCAGGTCGAGGAGCCATTGACGGCGGCGGAGTGAATCATCCGTCTTTTCCTGAGAGGCATTCCAAGCCAAGAGTTCGGCCACCGCGGCGAGGTTCAATGGTGATTTTCAGTCTTCCAGAAATAAACTACTAATTATTCTTCAAACCTGAAAATAGTTCGTAATTGCGAAAACTTAACTTTATCCTTATATTCCGTCTGACTGGATTCTGAATGGAAAGTTGATATAATAAAACAAATAATAAAAAAACGGTAAAATCTCATTGATAAATGATGAGCCAAATGAAGAAAATTTCAAAAAGATTTTTCAATTAACTTGTCAACTCCAAATTATATTGGCGAAAAAAGTTGTTTTTGAACACACCCCAGACAGAAATCAAAGAATACATAACTTAAATGCACAAGGCTACGAAATTTTTAAATGAGTACGGATACATTACTTTTACTGTAAGAGCAAGAAAGCAGATAAAAGTGTCAATTGCACGCAATAAAGAGAGCTTTTGGCGCGACTCGACCAAATATCTGTCACCAGGAGGCCAATAAAATATTCCCACTTCGAACGTGAAACTCCCCTTCGCCGATCGTTCAATAGCTCGTCTATTGTCAGTTGGCGAAAAATAATGCTTCGGCAGGACAAAAATAAACACAGTAAGCGACGAAAGCTCAACCAGACCAGACTGCAGCGGCAATTCTTCCAGCTGACCCATTGAACTAATGACCGAAATTGAACTCGGTTTGACCAAGCTGGAGGATTGGAATCCCTGGAATGGAAACTTGACGCCATTTCAAAGTCGGGGAATACTTTCCGACGCCATCAGAGTATAATCGGAAAGGACAGGCAGAGGAAGTTTATTGGCGCAGCCGTTTGATAACAGCAAAAAGTGTTAAACCGAGTGAAAACAGAAATTGGAGATGTTGTTGTTTTGATTTCGAAATGACTTCGTTAATCAAATGTGTTTGTGTTATTAAAGTTGCTTGAAGAAGTTTCTGTATCAGTGTTTCGGACAGGTGATATAATACTTAAGCGGAAAACAAATACTGTGGTAAATACCTAAATAGTGAGGAAGAAAGGAAACTCAAAATGGAGGAGGAAGAGCAAAAACCCTTGTTCAGAGGTTGGTAATCGTTAAAAGGTTGATTAAACTAATAGGTTGATAGAAAAAATGGGTTGACAAGTAACCTGGCAAAATTTTGACAGATAAGAAGAGGGTAAATGATTTTAGATTTTTTTGAATTTAACCAAACGTCCGAACTGACAAAACAGAGATACAATTTTGGCATTCAAGCAAAGCTGTCTTACACGTGTTTAAAGTTATATAAAATATTTAGTTCCTCTTGGAAGTGAGAATACTTCTCGTGGAAATTAAAATAATGTCTGAAAATTAAAATGACGTCTGAAAATATGTCATTAACATAGTATTGTATTATGCATTTTTGTCACAAAAAATAATCTTCAGACTGAGGCATCTCTCACGGCCTATGTCATATTTGGGAATGCTGTGTGGGGGGGGGGCTTTTAGGGAGAGGATGGTTGGAACATGGGTCTTGAAGAGTAGAGGAGGGAGGGAAGTTGTAGGAGGGAGGAAAGATGGGCATTTTGTGGCAAAGGGCAAAGAGGCAACAAAGAGGTCAGCAAATCATTCCACAGCGGAGCTGTTCAACTCAAGAACGAGTCAAAAAAACGACCCGTTCTCGCGTGACAAATTTTTCCAGACTATGCACAGGTGTCAAAGGGATCAATGAAGGCAGTTTCTCGAAGCATCTATCACTATTCCTACTTGATATCTATGCTCTAAAGATTGCTATTAGGAATCTATCAAATGGACCACCCGTTTCAGCACGGATTCAAGGGTTTTTTCAAGTATTTTAGGGCTCCAGACCATAGGTGGCTGCCAAATTCAACAGTGAGGCGCACTTGCGATTTGTACGAAGTCAGCAGTGTCAGAAGTGTAGGTAATATGAAAAAATCTGCGGATCCTGTAATAATAATAACATTTGGCTTATATAACGCCGTTTTCGCGAAAGTCACCTCAAGGGCGGTGTACAAATATATTTCTAAAATAGTTAATACTAGAACTACTGACTTAAAACTAGTGACTTGCATCTAAGGCTGATATCTAGTGACTTACGACTAAGGCCTATAACTACTGTCTTACGACACGGTCCAGTACGCTCAGCTTGTGAGAGGTTAACATGACTCCGGCCTCGATAGAGAGGGTGCCTGAGCTGGTCACTTAGGTTTATTTATTTAGTATATAATATATACATTTGGAAAATGTTTTGACTGCCGGTGAAAATTTGTATACATTAGCATAAAATTTTGTACAGCTAAACATTTAAAAAAAATAAAAGAAAAGGAGAGAAAGAATAAATAAAATATAAAAAGATACACCAAGCTTATCAATGGAAAGATATAGGGAAGATTGCTACCGTCATTACCTTTAGACGTAATCAGGCATGATTGGGTCTTTGACATATTAAATTCGGCGAGGAAAATTCAAGAGAAATCCCTCTCAAGGTAAGCGTCCATTCTCTGCTTATCTGAGTTGGACAAACACAGCATTCCCACCTGTCGGCAGTGTCCCAACGATTGCAATCCGCCTATTAAATGATTAGATGACAGGGTAGAATCCATCAGATAGTTTGAAAGATTTTTGCACAGCATCGAGGGTTTTTATTTATATCTAGATCAAGGGAGCTATTGAACTCAATACTAAGGTACAGTTATGTTTGTAGAGCATAAAATTATTCACTATTATAGTATACTCGTATGCGGGTTCTATACACTACCTTCTAAGATGCAAAATTTACTTTGTGAGTGCGTCAAAGGAAGGGTTGTTGGGAAAATTACTTCTAAAAAGAAGAATAGCTTTATGTTTAGATTAAACCCATTTTGATCGTAATCAGATAAGATTGATTAATAATTTGTAATGACTAATTCCAGGTTTGTTGAAACCCGTACCACCACCCCCGCCACCTCCGCTGCCGCCCAAGATGCCTCCCCCACCGGAGTTCAAGAAGTCCGCGGCGACACAAGAGAAGCTGAAGCGAATAGAGACGCTCAAGTCCAGGCCCCGGCGCCGCCCCGACTGGACGGACATGATGAAGGAGGTGGAGTCGGGGAGGAAACTGAAACATGTCGACTGCAATGACAGGTAAAGCCAGGCTTAAAACTTACGATCATTTGGATTCCTCACATGAACCCTCATAAAGAAGATTGGAAGCCAATATCGACAATGTTTAGCAGGTACTTGAGAAACGTTAGCATTTTGCATACCATATTATTGAGATCTTGTTTCCATCGTTCTGCTCATGGTCCGAGCGCCAATGGAAAGAAATAGTGCCCCAAGAAAATAAAGAATGAGTTGTCAAAAAATTTGCACTGGCTTATTTTTACTTCGCTTATAAAATAACATAAAAGGTTGCAGAATAAATTAATGAACCAAAATTATGGTTCTAACCACATGGTGTAGTTCTACCGAGATCAGATCATAACACCTGGTAACAATGCGATTTAACTGTACAGTGTGATCGTAAAGATAAAACTGAGCGTGTGTAAAGTGCCTAACTTGTCAAAATTGGGAAAACAATTTTCTAAGAAATGTTGTTCTTAGAAAATTTTCAAATAAATATTTATTTTCGTTCCAGATCTAGTCCAATAATCAACGTAAACATGGTGAAAGCAAAGACTGGACAATATGTATACGAATCCGAAAAGGGAAATGTGCACAACCAGTTGCTCAAGCAGATCAACTCGGGGGTCAAACTAAAGACTGTAAAGACCAACGACAGGAGCAGACCTAACCTGGACGGGCTCAGGAAGTTTAGAAGACAGCTGACCATAGAGGAACAGATACAGAAATCCATGTCAAAGGCCGATCTTTCATCGGCACCCGAGGGCATTAGTACAGTCAAAGAAGCAAGTAGCAATCTTCTTAAATATTTTTTTTATTTTAATTCCCATCAGCTATGATACTGGGCATAGTTACGGTTTTATTACTGCTGGGTTAGATTAGATACTGGGAATAGTGATGGAGAATTTGATCAGAGCCGTAAAAATAAAGATATAACACAACATGGAAAATATAAATAAATCTGTACAAAAGATTCACAAGTAATTAAAAGTTGAAATACAGCTGTCGTTAAAGATTTTGAAAGGATTTTTTTAATAAACATTTGTATTTTTAGGACGAACTTGGAGCAGCCGAAGAAGAGGAAGTAGACGAAATGGACGATATCGACAAAGTGAGAGACGATCTGCAGTCCACCAAGCAATTACTGGCCTTAGAACTAAGGTAATATTGCATAGAAGTACTATAGACAAACTTTTACACTCTTTACAGGAATACTAGACTCGTAGACCAGACAATGTGCTGGCACAAATCCGTATTCACTGCTCTGAGAACGTCTCTCCAGGAGATTCTGAAGTTTTCCTCGGGACCTGTGTTATCTTTTAGGATGCTTTGTAGGGGATATTTTAAGGAAAGGAAGGAGTGAACATGTGTCTTTAAGGAAGGAGCGAGGAAAACAACGCTTATTTTTCCGCCATTTGTCCCTTTTCTTTGCCGAAATCTTTTACGGGTCGATTGGCGAAAGACTATCTAACGGTGAGCTTCGATGTCATGAAAATTCCACAGTTTTTTCTAACTGAAAAATCAAGATCCAACAAACTATTATCAGCTCTCATCGTAATTTTTATCACGAGAGAACAGATAATGTCAAAACATAAGTCAAGACACCTTACTGTTTATATAAAATGTCAGATTTCGAAAAACGAGAGTTGGAACTTTGACGAAGCCCTACCAAAAAACGATATATATGTGCAAGATTCTAAAATCAAGGGGTTTTTTCAACAGGAACAAAGAAGCAATGGTCCGTGAGAATAAAAGAATGCAAGCCAGGATCACTAACATGGAAGCAGAACTGAAGAGCGAAAGGGCCCATATGATGCAGGAGCAAGCCAAGACAGTCATCTCCGTGGTGGACGCACATGACGAGACGCTGGTCTCCAGCCTAAAGAGGGAGGTCACGGAGACCAAGAGAGTAGCGGACGACCTGCAGAAGAAGTACCATAGGGCAGCCGAGGAACTGGATGAGGTCCAGTCGGAATTGGAGGAACAGAAGAGGAAGAATGCAGAGCTGGAGAAGAAGCTGGAGCAAGCTTTGAAGGTGAATTCGAAATCGAATGAAGTAATAGAACTCAAAGCTTTCCAATATGAATGATTTTGTAAAAATGCTTTTTTTAACAAAACTTTTATGTCCGAAAATTTTTTTTAGTGAATCGATTTTCACGTCTCAGCAAAAATTCTAAACCTGTGAGCTCTGGCGTCAAAAAATATGCACTGCTTTTCTGTCTAAAATTTCAGTCATAACCACCATGAGATATCAAAATAGCAAAATAAAAAATGAGACCCATTTAAGAACTTTTCAAAAATTAAAAAGGATTTCGAAGGGTTTGTGGTATACGTACTTAAAAGAATTCATAATATCCTATTTCATAGATGGCGCTAATTGAATTGATTAAGGAAAAAACACTTTTTGCAAGTTATTTTTTAAACTATTATGATGAATTATTAATTCACGCCCGTACATGAACTTGAATAAATAGTTTTGTCCGTATACAAACTCAATTCTTTTAAGAAAGGCATACAAATATTATATTCATATATAATATCATATTCATGTTGCGTATGCACGAGCGCAAATAAATAAATAATCTAAATATTTTGCAAGTGACCCTTTTTAAGTGTAACTTGCAAAAAGTGATTTTTTCTTAAAATAATTCAATTAGCGCCATCTATGAAAGAGCAGATTATGAATTATTTTAAGTGTACCCTTAAAAAATCGCACTGGTGAGATATCTGTATATGGAAGCTTTTAATAATGCGTTTGCTTGAGGCGGTCACAGAGACACTAATAATGCTTACTGCCCAATTATTTTTGCTAACTTTAATGCTTTCTAACCGCTAACAAAACTTCTAACCAAAAATTCCAGGGAATTTACGGCGACGAAGAGGAAGAAGAACCCAAGTCTTACTTCCTTCAAAGACATGCTGATTTCCAAAAACAGATGGAGTCTCAGGTCAGGAAAACAAACCTGCATCAACTTGCATCAGGACTGTTTCATCCAACACCACCATTTTGGTCCCTGTTTTACGTAGTCCTATCCTAGATACAAAAGGTCGTGCATTTCCTAAAAAAGCCTACGATATCCGAATGACTTTGTTACCATACCTATTTTGCATGGTAAACCATTTCCTCATCTTCATTCAGGTTTTCCAGGGTTCAATCAAAACAAAAATATAAATGCATTGAATCATACCACCGATCCTCCCTTCAACATTGATTATATTTCGTCAATCTGTACTTTAATCATTGTTAATCTTTCATCCTTTAAAATATCCAGTCTCTTGTCTCATAACTTTCGTCCATCCAACCAACAAATACGTATCATTCCTTAAATTGCTTTATTCAAGTGTCGATGTCCAATTTTGACAGTTTTGCGTCTACTATGATCATTATCCTGCGTCGACCACACGTGTTCAAGTTTACTGATGTGTCGCTCTGACTGCTGTTTCTAATGAAATTATTTCTGATACCAGGGTATTATGCCGAACTCTAACCAGGGTTCAAGGAGGCCCAGCCATGCGCAGAGACAAGCTTCTATCCAGGAATCCGAACCAGAAGAAGAGGAACCGGAATCCAGTGGCGAAGAAGGGGTAAGAAACAATAAAATAATACATCTTATTGATATGGATAAAAACAATTTTAAAACAAGGCTGTGAGAATATTATTTTTTAACCACAGCTATCTGGACAGATTTTGGAGTAGTCAGTAAGAAGAATAAAAATTGGGCTAAGTAATGTTATGATGTATATATGTAGGACTCTGCATTGAGGCAATTTACGTAGACTCAGAAATAAATATTTGGTTTTCCTCAATCAACACTCCACAAATTATGGATATCATTCACCATGTCCAGAATGGCAAGTCTTGTCAACTCCAGTCAGGACCTTGACTTTTTGGTGTAAGCCTTAATGATTTTTGTCGGTCATTACCCAAGTAATATTTTATATTGATGTGGCAAAAGTCGTGAACTCCATCAAAACCTTGTTCTTGTCTTGACTTGGCATTATCTTTATGTTTATGTGCCCTATTTTTGACATAGCAGTGATTTTTTAATTATCCTGTATTGTAACATTCGTGTAATATGTAATGTGTTGAAATTGGACATGGTCCGTTAGCAAATGGACAAGTTCAAACCATAGAGAAAATTTTTAAAGAATTGTTACTTGACCAGTACGCCAGGAGGCTTGTGCTGCACTGATTAAAAATCTTAGCATACACCATTAACTCAATTATGAATAAGAGAAAATAAGATATTAGGAGATTTCATTAGCTTTGTGTCACCAAGAGTCAATCCTGACACAAAGGAAGAATAAAGGTTGCTTTTATGTTTGTGACTAAATACGGATACACGCTCTTTTATTTGCAGGAGGATGAAGAGGTGAAGGCAAACAGAAGAGGACTGAGAGAGATGAAATTGATCACCAACAAGATTAAGAACTTCAAGGACAAGAAAGAAAAGGCCAGGATGGAAAGAACTGGTCTCAGGGTACAACTGAAGAACCAACAAAAGGCACTCAAGTAAGTACACCGTGTATATCAGACTCCATAGTCCAGAGGAAGGATTTTGTCAAAATGTATTCTTATTAATAATATCTTTAACTGATATTATGTTCAAGTAATGATATTGCCCAAATACAGAATCTCAGTGTCACAAATGGAACCAGTTGTGATTTCGTTTAGCGGTATATTTAGAGTTTGCCATTTAAGCCTAAATTTAATCATTTAACTCTAAATTAGTCGGTTTGAAGATTTAATTACTGGCAAATTAACAAACCACTTTCAGGAGATTCAATGGGAAAGTTTATTTCTCAATTAATCTGAGTTTTGCGCCTTTCTATGAGTTAACTAATCAAAGCAATATCATCTCCGAAAAAATTAAGTCTATACGCTGTGTAGCAATGATTTTTTTTTCTAAAATAAAAGGTGTGTACTGACTGTTATAATAAATATTGTTTAATAAAAATAAAATAGTTACTTTGTTTAAAACCGCGATTTTTTAATACAGTATTAATTTGAACCCTGATGATGTTTCAGCTAAACGAAACTGGTCGGTCAATAAATCAATAAAAAATCGTGGTTTTAAACAAAATAACTGTTTTATTTTTATTAAATATTTCAAACCGCAGAGTGATTGCTTTCTACAATAATATAAATATTTAATTTGCGAAGCCCCGTTTTTGAGGAAAATCACCTAAAGCCAGCTGTACAAATATTATGTGCTAGGACTTATCTTAATATTATGTACGAACAGATACAGAAACATCTTACCTTATAAAGTTTTTCATTGACAAAATTGAGTCAATACGAGCCCTAACAACCTACGCTCCACCACCGTATTTTACTAAATGCAATAGAGAAAACCTTTCTGCCTTCAAACCTACATCCCTAGAAGAAGTAAGGAAATTAATTCTTACTTCACCGAACAAGCAGTGTTCGCTCGGCCCTATTCCAACGTGGCTACTGAAAAAGTGTTGCAATGAAATTGCTCCCTTTTTAGTTCATCTTTTCAATAAGTCACTTAGCACGGATGACTTTCCAAAATCCCTTAAATCAGCTATCGTAACTCCATTATTAAAAAAACCACAACTGGACGCTGAAGATCTTTCAAATTACCGACCCGTTTCAAATCTGCCTTTTATATAAAAAATATTAGAAAAAATCGCTGCCTCACAGGTCATATGTCACTTAAATTCAAATGAATTATTAACTAAATACCAATCTGCATATAGACGGTTCCACTCCACAGAAACCGGGTTACTACGTGTTTTGTCGGACATAACTACTGCCATTGAGTCGGGTAAACTGGCACTTCTTTCAGTCTTGGACATGAGTGCTGCATTTGACACGATTGACCATGACTTTCTTATTAAACGATTAGATGAATCATTTGGTTTAAACTGTGATGTTAAGACCTGGCTGACATCGTACCTGGCCAACCGTTTACAAGCCGTAAAAGTGGGAAAAAACCAATCAAATTATGCAACCCTTTCATCTGGAGTACCCCAAGGGTCCGTTCTGGGCCCACTACTCTTCATCCTCTTCACAAATGATGTCGCTAAAATAATAGAATCATTCGGCCTTCTATCTCACTGCTACGCTGATGACCAGCAAGTTTATTTTTACTGCTTACCAGAAGAAATAAACAGTCTAAAATTCGTATAACTGAGTGTATAGAAGCAATTACTCGCTGGATGACCTCAAATAGATTGAAACTGAATCCCACAAAGACTGAGTTTCTGTGGACTGCTAAAAGCAGACGTCAGCATAACATTGAAAACTCCCCAATAACCATTTCCGGAAGTGACATCACTCCAAAAACGTGCATCAAATTACTGGGTGTCAATCTGGACGCTAATTTTTCCCTTAAAACTCAGGTGAACAGAACTTTAAGCACGGGGTTCTTTCAATTAAGGCAAATTAAAGCAGTGCGGAGAAACCTGCCAACAGAGGCGACTAAATTGCTAGTCAATTCCTATGTTGTTTCACGTCTAGATTATTGCAACGGAATATATGCAAGTCTCCCTAAATGTCAAATCAACAAATTACAATCCGTTTTCAACGCCGCGGCAAGGCTTATCACCGGAGTATCTAAATACTCCCACATTTCAGAGCATCTCAAAAATCTGCACTGGCTCAAATGTCCTGAAAGAATCCAGTTCAAGGTATGCTGGATGGTATTTAAGTCACTTAACGGAATGGCTCCGGCTTATTTATCAGAATTGTATATTCCAGAAGATTCCAATTCCCGACAGTCAACCCTTAGGTCAGCAACGTCATCAGCTATCGGAAGGTTGAAGGAACCAAAGCGCACACCAGATACTAAGTTCGGTGAGCGTGCTTTTGCCGTGTCAGGACCTAAAGCCTGGAATGGACTGCCACATGATTTGAGAATGATCGCAGACTCGACAGAATTTAGGTCTAAACTTAAAACGCACCTTTTCAGACAGTCGTATCCATAATTTCAGAAACCTCCACTTTCACAGTTGACGGCAATTTAAATTTAAATTAACAAAATGTAAAAAATACTAAAAATAAAATAAAATAAATAAAAATAATAATTAAAAATAAATAAATAAAAACGATAACAACTAACAATTTGTAAGCTTTTAAGACAGTTAAAATACATTTAAATTAAAATAAAAACTATAGCAGACTTAAGATCATGCGACGACCAGTGTTTTTTGATATAGTGTCCTCTGCGTGCAGTTCTATCTTTTATAAGCATAAACTTTTTAATATAAGTGTGTTTGTCGGAAGTGACTTGCCAGGTAAGTATGTTTTGGTATCTTTTCTAAATAACAAATGTAGATCCTAGGAAATAAATTGTACAGCGCCCTTGAGGTGATTTTTCACAAAAACGGCGCTCTACAAATTATCCAATTATTATTATTATTATTACATTAATTATCAATAATAATTGTTTACATTTACATAATAAATAATTTTTACTTATTTGTTTAAAATGCCGTGGACCGTATAGCAGTAGAACGACGCATTTGTGAACTTTTTCATAAAATAATATTATTCTGTAAATGACTAAATCTAAATGTATACACTAAGCGGCTGGCTTAGTTATGTAAATTAGGTTTGTAAATCTACCATTTATGGGTATAATCATATTCATATGTCTGTGGGTATGATTTTCTGAAGCGAGTTTTAAGCTTCGCTCTGAATTTTGTCAATCGCAATGTCCATTTGAGTCCATTGCAATCTTGGTCGTAGAGGTTTTTAATAGCGCTGAAGGGTATTTAGGCGAATACTGCTTACTGCTAAGGATGGGTTCTAACTGAAGCGATTATATTTTTCTAAAGATTAACATTATTCAATACACGAATTTATAAAGCGATTTTATAAAAAAAGTCGGAAAGCGCGAAGAGGTTGTTATGTAGGAATTACGTGTTGCACTGCAAGTCGCTCGAGACAGAATGAAATTCCTATAATGACTTTCAAAACCGCACTGGCTGGTTCGCCGGAATGCACGCGCGTCCAAGTGTCGCGATTAACTAGAAAGTGCCAGTGTCTAAAATTAATAGTTCCTAAAAGTCTAATTAATCGTGAGGCAGTTTATCCTAGGCTTTAGGTCTTGGCACTCTGAAATCACGCTCACAGAACTTAGTATCTGGTATGCGCTTTGGTTCATAATACTGATTAAAGGGTATACTTAAAATAATGCATAATCTGCTCTTTCATAAATGGCGTTGATTTAATTATTTTTAGGAAAAAAACACTTATTGCAAGTAATGCTATAAAAATTATGATTTTTTTGCGCCCGTACATATGCGATACGATTATGGATGAAAAGTTTTGTTCGTACAGAAACTAAATTCTTTCAAGAAGGGCATACAAATACAATTTTGGATTGAATCACCGGTATAACATGGTATTTGTATGCCTTTCTTGAAAGAAAAGAATTTATCAATATTTTAAAGCACCACTTGTATAAAGTGCTTTTTTTATAAAATAATTAATTACATCGGCGCCATCTATGAAATATATGGATTATTATGAATTCCTTTTAGTACACCATTAACGATTTTATTCCAAATTTTCAGGGAAGAACGCAAGAAATTCAAGGCACTCAAGAAAGAAGTGGACAAGATGGCCTTGATGATGAAGGAGATGGGTGAAGACGAGGAGGGAGAGAACTCTGAAGAAGAAGAGGCGGAAGAGGAAGAGAAAAGCAAGTCGGAGGTGGACAGTGAAGACGAGGAGAGTGAATCAGAGTCAGAGGATGAATCCGAAAGCGAGACTGAGAGCGAAAGCGAAGAAGAGGTGACAAAACACTACCTACTACATATTTATTTACAAGTATTTTTTTCCGATAGTTGTGTAGCCAATTTACAAGCCATGATCACAACACTAACGAGGGTTATTTTTCTTTGGTAAAATATTGTACTGTTCCGCTTCAATCATAACTTTTCAAGTGCCAAAAGTACACCCATTGGATACGAAAAATTTGTATCAGTAACCGGACAAATCAACACACTTTTGAAAAGTGTGTTGACACTCATGAAATGTGATGATGACAGGAAATTTAAAACTTAAATGGGTTACATTAGGTTAGGTTTAGGTATTGACTTGTTTTTCCACACCGAAAATCAGTTTTTAATGGAAATGTAAAACTTGAATGGGTTACGTTAGGTTAGGTTTAGGTACTGGTTTGTTCTTACACTTCTAAAATCACTTTTTAATGGAAATGTAAAACTTGAATGGGTTACGTTAGGTTAGGTTTAGGTACTGGTTTGTTCTTACACTTCTAAAATCACTTTTCAATGAAAATGTCAAACTTAAATATGGTATGTTAGGTTAGGTTTAGATATTGGCTAGTTTTTCCACTTCTAAAATCACTTTTTAATGACTTTCATTTCTAAAAAGTGTGTTGATTAGTCACTGTCCTTTGTTATGGAACCTTTGTTTCTTCGACGTAACTGTAGTTTAAAAAAAATGTAACTAATTTTAAAAGAAAAGAGAAGGATCTAAATTTTATATGTCCGAGATGGATGAAAGCCAAAATAAAAGATTAAATTAAATTAAAAATGCGGTAACGGGACAACTCGGGACACTTTTTAAAAGTGATATAAAGCCATGAAAAGTGATGAAAAAAGGGTTAAATAAGTTACCTAAGGTTAGGTTTAAATGCAAGTTTTTTCATCTGTTTTTATGACTTTATATCACTTTTAAAAAGTATGTTTATTTGTCACTGTCTTGGGTTGTCATGAAACTACAGAACAGTGACAAAACAGAACACACGATAAAAAGAATGGGTTAATAGTTTAATTTGTTTTTTTTTTTTTTTCCTTTTTTCAATGTTCTGTTTTATCATGGAACCGAGAGTAGTATGAGATAATTTAACAAATTTCTGTAAAAGAGTAATATTTAGTTTCATTTAATTTCTAACAAGTATTCTTCTCTTCATTTCAGGATGCGCCGATCGAGCAGAAAAAGACGAACCTAGCGGGGCGCGCCAAGAAGCACGAGTCCTCGCTCAACGCGCTGAAGAAGGGCAACTACCTGATCATCGCAAACATCGACCGCCTCAAGGACGACGTAATGAAACAGCGCGAGATGTCCGTCAACCTGCAGCAGGAACTACACTCTGTGCTGGACTGTGTCTGATCAAATACTGTACAATAGAATAGTTATGTCTGATGGTTTGCACGAAAACAATGCAATTTTTTTTCAAAATTAGAACAGCGCTTGAATTCAAATGTTCTACGAAAAAAGAACACTTAATACTCGGTACTTGACTGGTTGAATTAAGTAACAGAGCAGCGTTCACATTTGATCTGCTTGAATTTGAGTAGGTACTGTTAAAGAAATAAATTGATTCAAAGACATTTTTTTAGCTATAGATAAATATTGTATTGTACAATGTAAGTTATTGGTTACACGCCACGTGAAAAATTGTACAATTTGTGTTTGAATGCCAGAAATAAACAAAAAGGTTGCACTCTCAACTCACATACAACACTTTTTATGCCATGAAATGGAGAACTTCTGCCTATCAGGACGTGCCAACCAACAGGGCGACTCAACTGCTTAAAGATGATGCATTGACCGTTACTTACAAACAGTTTATCAATCAGTTTTTACGCATGTTACAAAATAGTAAAAACCTTTTTAAAATTCTAAAATTAACTAACCATCAAGCCGTTTTCTTAGCACGGGTAGGCAGAGAGAACCGACCGCCAAACAACTTGGTCTTGGATAATACATACTCTTCTGTTATTCCGACTCTTGACATGGCCTGACAAGTATCTAGTTCACTTGACCGTGCCATGTCTTCATCGGAAGTACCCGACTTCTTCTAGCATTCACATTTGCGTCATATATTCTCCTTTCTTCGTTCATTCGCTCTACCTGCCCAAACCATCTAAATGTCCCTATCTTGATCTTACTCGTTACGCTTACACAAGCCTTGCATTCTTTATGAATCTCCACATTTCTCACAAGTCTCAGGGACCTCATTTCTACAGTATTCAGTCTACTCTCGTCCTTCCTCTGCCAGTTCCATGCCTTACTGCCAAGCATCAGGGTAGGTACCAGCACTTCATCGTGGACTGCTAGCTTCGCTCCATTAATGGAGAATCCTGCATTAACCCTTCATTAAACATCCTTATCAGAGGTTCCATCTCTTGTAAACATACTTCCCAACTCATCCACCTGCCCCATAATTTTACTTTACTCTATTTCCTATCAACCTTTTGTAGTTGTACCAACGTAACAAACAGAACACAATAATATCACCTCTTACATGTTAATTTGAGATTTTGTCTTTAGTATTGTTTTAAATCCTAAATATACAAGTGTTATGTATTACTTATATTTGTTTACCATTTCTCGTTTGCTGAAAGTACCTTTGTGTGTTCTAAATTTGTAATCTCTAATAATATTGGTGTACAACTGTTTTATGGAGACAACGAAAAAGTAAAGAAAAAAAATCAGACCAGACTGAAGGATGGCTAATGTGTACGAGAATGAAATTGAAAGATGAATATAATATAACAAGTCTGTGAAATACACATAATATGTCTGAGTTAAATAACAAAAAAACGGTGGTATAAGAATAATGATGTAAAATTGTCTTTGAATTATGATATTTTTTATCAAAAATTGTGTGTACAAACCATGCAGGACTTCTAACACTCATCTATATAGAATAAATAGATTGGGCATCACTCTGTGGGAGAGATCCTTCATCTCTGACATAGAAAGTATTAAAACTGAAAAAATAATTAGCATGGTTGACCTGTAGGTTCTAAAACTATGTTAGAAACTGTATTTCCAGTTGATTATGACCAAAATGGTCTGCATTCTAAAGATGGCCAATCTAAAAATTAATACTCAATTTGTATATAATATTAGGTTAAGCACAAGTTTGTAAAGCCCAGTTTTGGTTACTATTGTAAAATATTTTTTATTTTCAAATAAATTTATAAAATTCAAATTAAATTTTTATTTTAGCACAGTATATCTTTGTATTTAATATCCTAGGTGCATCATTTTATATCCTTTCCACGGTTCTATGACAACTCCTCAAAATGACAATTCAACACACCTATAAATTATTACATAAATATGTAACCTATTTATATTTCATAACTTTATAGCACTTTTTATAGGTGTGTTGAATTGTCATTTTGAGGAGTAATCCGTCACCCCTTTCCACAGCACATGTCCACTAGGATGGAAATATAATATAGAAAGAGAAAATTTATTAGGTAGGTACATCTAAATAAGTAGGGTTTACACATATTTGTTAATATATTGCAGAGTTCACAAAAGCAGGACGAAAATTGTACAAAAACACTTAAGGAAGTATTAAAAAGAGGATATTGTTGCAAATAATGTTTACACATAAACGATTTTTGATAAAGTACAAAAAGGATATATTGTCATGCGAATAATATAATAAAATATAAGGTGACATAATTAAAACAGTTCAAATTTTCAAAATTATGTTCATTCAGAGGTTAATATTTTGAAAAGCCTATAGTCAAATAAAAAATACGCTCAAATAACATAAATACGACAAAATAATACAATATTACCTTGTCAATATTCACTGATCTCCAAATATATAACTAAACTATGAACAAAACACTGAATAATATTCGGTTAAAAATCAAAACAAACCAAAAGCATAAAACATTTGACGCAAACTTGACGTAAACAAACACGAGTATCGTGCGGGCTAGCGATCTGCTCTGGCGGCAGGCGGGCGCACTTTGAAATTATTATTTTTACTGGCAATATTTTTATGACAACAATCAAATCAAAAACTTGACAGAAGAAACAATAAAACCATCCATTCATTTTCAAATACAATCACAATTAATAGCAACTAAATAACATTTCGGATTTTTACCCAGTTTCAAAAATAAAATCCAGAATGAATTAGCAGAAAGTTGTTTGTCTTTTTAAAGTTTTTTTTTGTTCTAGTCACATTTTTGTATCCATGGATGTAAAACATAGGTAGCCTCTTTCTCTATGGATTATGAATTTGAAATTGTTTTCGATACTATTTGACGGTTTCTCTAAGTACGGTTTTTAAAATATTATTGTTTTGTGAACAATTGGTAATTAACCGATTTATTTCCACCTTAAAAATAATGCCTAAACGCGGCAAAGTGATTTCGCGCAATGTCAGCACGGTTAGCACAATGTCTGAGTTTCCAGAACCGGCCGCCATTCAGCGAAACATACCGGAGATCTTTGAAATATTCAACAATGTGCAATTCAATACCGTCCAACACAAGAAATACATAAAAGAACTGAAGAAAGTATTCCGCAAAGTAAGTAATATATCCATAAGTAAATTTTGTGTTTAAAATGATCAATATTTAACAGATTTTATCACTGTTTTGCACAATAAAAACAGACCATAACAATCGGTGTTAGGTAATTTTCAATAATGACTGCACATGTGTTCGTTATATTTGAAATGTTATGAAATACATACACAAAATTCGTGTATATTAAGATGTTACAGGTTTATTTATTTTACTTTTCAATTTAGTTTCTCTAATAAACATCAAAGCAATATTAATTTGACTTCACAAATCAACCTCACCTAATTATTGCACTACAATGAAGTTGAACATTTTTCAGATTGACCATGAAGCCTTCTCGGAGAGTTTCACCAACGCCCTCCACTACCTTTTCCTGTTCGGAGAGGCCAATGGTAACGTTGATAGAGTCATGCAATTTGTGGCCAACTTCTGTGGCTCCCTCGACAATGAGGGGGAAGAATTTATGCATTACATTTTCGGAGTTATATTCAAAGTAAGTATGTATTGCATTCTATATTCAAAACGATTACATCTTCACTGTCTGTCATCGGGGCAGATGTGTAGATTGTGTTTATGTATGTGCTGGTGATGCCATTGATTGAGTTAATAAATAATAATAATATTTGGATGATTTGTATGGCGCCGTTTTTGTGCAAAATCACCTCAAGGGCGCTGTCCAAATATATAATACATTTCTACAATGATCTATCTTATAAGTTAACTTAATATTGTTAACTTACTGTTACATACTTTATTCTGAGTTGACTTAATATTGTTTCAGTGTGTGAATGTGGCAGGTCACGGAGTGAGGAGTCGTGCCTGCCAACTACTGGGTCTGATCCTGTCTGCGCTGGGGGATGATGCTTCCTTGAATGATGACATCTGTGATCAGATCCTAAATACGCTGTTGGAGAGACTTCAGGTACTTGTCTTACTATTCTTGTATCTTATAATAAGTATGATATATTTTTTTATAATTTTTATTTCTTACTGCAGAGCAATCCCTATGAGTTATAAATCCAGTTCAGGACGGTAGGAATGTACAATACATAAATGGGATCAGGGGCGGTTCTTCCCTTAGGTCAATTGGTGTTTGACCCCCAAAATTATAAGACAACAATAATAATGAATTATGTGCTTCAAAACAACTGCTATTATTCATAATTTATTTAAAATGTACCGCAAATAGCAGTGCTGCGAGCGGCGGTGGTGAGTGACGAGCAGTGACATCTATTGTCTCTATTAGAAACTTTCATTCACAAGTCCACACTATTCGCTGGGTCAATTTGGCATCTTCTGTCCCTATGCGCGCCATAGAATAAACGAGATGGCACTATGTCTTTCGTCTAAATAAAAACTAGGTACCAAAGAAAGCTTAGGGACGCTTATGTCATGGCCGTGAGGGAGATAGCATGATGAATATTACATGTTTTAAAGAGATGGTGACATAAACATATGTCGGTTTTTCATTTTACACGCTTGTCGTGTGTGGAACAATGGTTGTTTTTCAACTACAGTTCGGGAAAGGTTTGGAACAATTCTTTATTTTGTTATCGATGTAGAATAAAGCTGAAGAATGAAACAAAACAAAAAACATAAAAGATCATTGTCAAATAGAATCGCAAGTCTAAGGACGGGTTGTTTCGGAGAATTTGAACAATTCATCAAATTTCAACGTTCATTTCCGGGTTCTGTGAAAGTCCTATTCAAGTTCTATTATTATATCATCATAGGCTAGGTGCTTGACAAAACTGAAATTAAAACAGAACTTTAAAAAATCTTTCACAGAACTTGAAAATGAACGTTGAAATTTGATGAATTGTTCAAATTCTCCGAAACAACTCGTCCTAAATTTAAATGGAATTGATAGACGTCACGTTGCTTCGCACCACGGAACCACCATACTCTTAGCTTCGCACGCACTATCCTTGGATACTGAGGACGGGTTTCAAACTCTATTTTATTTACTTTAATGTTGTGCACAACTACATTAAAACGTAATCTCTTTAAAATAATTTGCCATAAGTACATGGATTGTGTAGTTATGTCCAATTTACTATATTAACATAATATGTATTTTGAGTCGCAAACTCATGACGTACCTACCTACAAATTGATATAGATAATAATATATGGGTATTTTTCACAATATCAAATAAAGATTAGTCACACATTTTTTAAATGACCTACTACGCCTGGATACCTAGAGCCACCTCTGAATGGGATATAATACAATTTTAATAAGTATTTTGATAAATCAAAAATTTCACATACAATACAGTACAAAATTAAAGTAGAGATTACGTAGAACAAACAGCAAGGGATAACTAACTAACTAACCATCACAACGTTTCCCACAGGGGTAGGCAGAGAGGACGGACCTCCAAACAACTCAGTCTTGGCACACACTCCTTGCCTCATTAACATTCATACATACTCTTCTATTATTCTGACTCTTGACATGGCCTGACTCAAGTATCTGATTCACTTGATCGTGCCATGTCTTCCTCAGGCGCCCCTGACTTCTACTATCATTCACATATGCGTCATATATTCTCCAAGAGATTAACAAAAAAAAATAAACATGCAAGGATTATACATGTAAGCCCAAACCCAAGGTAGGAATTTACTTATCCAGCCACACTAGGGCCGGTCCTGTGCAGGCACAATTAGAATTTTTTTCTGACTTAAATCATTCAGTGAACCATAAATCTCTAAACCAGTGGAAACCATATCGACATACTTGCTCCAGGACTTTTGCGTTGTATTCATGTAATAAAATATTGCTTAACCTTTGCTCATCAGGACATCCGTGGAGCCGTGCGTAGCCGCGCTGTGCTGGCCCTCCAGCGACTGCAGAACCCGACGGATCCGGAATGCCCGGTGACTCGAGCATACACCTTCCACATGTCCTGCGATCCCAGTGCTGCAGTCAGAAGGTCATATTCTTTAAATACATCACTCAAATAAATCCAACACGGAGACAATACCACACTTGATGAAGTGACATTTTTATTTTTGCCTTTAGAGGTAATATTTTAAGACAAAGTGAATGTACAAGATCGGCACTGCAATTGCAGTGCTTCGTACCGTATGTTTGCACGATTCTTCAACACTGCATTTGCAGTGGTCCGGCCACTAGGGGTTAAGGTAAGACTTATATTCCCAGTTTATGAGTAATCTGATAATATTTGAATTCCTCCTGCTACGTTAATTATAAACAGAAAATGTTGCTTGATGATGGATGACTTAACTAGCGGAGGATTGAACGCAATGCCTCTGTTGAAATCCAAACCGTTTGTCTGCTCAGCTTACCACCTGGAATATACTTCTAATATTCTAATACTGCATATTTTCAGGGGTGTGGTGCTAAGCATAGCCAAGAGTTCAAGCAATCTGCTCCACGTGTTTGAACGGCTGTGCGATGTTGACGAATCTGTGAGGAAAGCCGCCTTCATGTACGTCTCCTCCATCAATGTGACCAAACTCAAAGTTAGACAGAGGGTACATATTCTGAAGGTAAAATAATGATTTCGCATTTTGTACTCTTAATTCGCACAAATTATTAAAATAACACTTTGTTTCAACTTAACTATTTTCATTGGGAAAGATGGAAAAAGATTCAATTAAAGTTCCAATTTAAGTAGTTAAAATTAAGGCGATCCGCTAGTCAGAAGGGGCGCTGCATTTTATGAGGGGTTATATAATGCATGAAAATACAGGCGCCAAAGACAGACTGTGCCACAGCAACACGTGGCGGGGTACAGCTAGTTAATAATATATACATACATATCACTTATAACATTTTCTAATGGTATTTTGTTATTCGGAAAAGATATTTTTCACCAAGCGAAGCATCGTACTGTTTTTAGGTTCTTAGTTTGGGTTGTTTAAATAATTTTTGCATATTTCGATTGAAGCGATATCTTTCAGGAAAAGTCATATCAAACAAGACGTGGTGACCATTCTAACAACAAATTTATTTCACTTACACAATAAGTAGTTTTTACCAAACACGAATTTAAGTGCTTATTTTTCTATCTCCCTCTACTTAACTACGCTCGGCGTTACAAAAATCGCACCTGTTGTAAAATCTTATGAGACAATAAAGCGATCGTCTCTTTTGGATGTGCAGCATCATCGCCCTGTTCCACGCCTCCGGATGAAGCCACCAGTCTTTTGAAACCGCTGAAAAATCGGTCGATTGGCAAAACGATTGCCGAGCAACATCAACCTGTCACATCCCTGATTGCAGTAGTGCCACCACTTGAACGGGTTCGTCAACAATGGTGTCCATTTTAAGGGGTTGTTTGCTAGTGCTAAATATTCATGTGTGTCACTTCACACATTCGGATAATAAATGACCTACATTTGACTTAAACTGCTCCTTTTATAGCCCAGGAAGATGACACAAGTTGTGGCACCTACCTGTAAAGAGTATATGCGCAACATTTTTTTAACGTCCCGTACTAGGAAAATTTGTATCCTTTATGAAATGAAACTATTATCTGATAAGAGGTTGTTGAATGTACTTTCAATTGATGTCAATATTGTTTGGGTTAAGCTTGAAACTTATTTATTTATTCTTTTTCGGGAAATCGACAGTTTACATTTAATCAGTTTGTACATAAGTATTGTATAACTAAAATAAAACCAATTATGGATTTCCTCCTTGTGACTTTACCTCTACTGAGACAGCATAATATGGAATAAGTAAATTAAATTTGTGAGATAGAATATGAATTAAAAAATTTATATAAAACAAAAGATTATACAGGGTGTCCGGAAACTCGTAGTACAAGCGGGAAACTGGTGAATCTACATCACATTTGGAGTCGATTTTGTAGTATATATTTTTTTTATTTGAGCTTTCGTTATCGAGTAAATCGAGTTTGAAGTTGATTTTTTTTTTTTTTTTTTTTTTTTTAATCAAATTCTTATAAATTATTACTGAAGATCAAAGTACCCAACTAATTAAAACTATTTGAAAGTAAAACAAATGAAGAAACTCGGATTAGAAGCATTATTTTGAAATCACCCTTCATTTAACCCGGTGTAATCATAAAATATTTCTGCTCTGCAGGGTTAAAACATCTGTTATTCAACCCTAAACACCAGAAAAAACTTTAACTCTAAAATAACCGAAAAATATATTTTTTTGGTTTTTTTTTTTTTTGAAAATGCTCAAATCAAAAAACTTTATGTTTTTTTGGGTTCCCCATGTGGTGTAGATTCTCCAGTTTCCCGCTTGTACTACGAGTTTCCGGACACCGTGTATAAAACAAAATTTTTTCAAAACAATACATTTATAGCCATGGGAGAGGTTGTAGATATAAATCAAATCATAATGGTTTTGAATAGCCATAAGTCGCGTTTATAACCGCTCAATTAAAATGTCAACAAATTGCGCCTGTCGAGTTATTATTAACGAATTATTAACATTCGTACAAAATAAAGTGGATGTTCTTGATGAAGTGAGCATTGTACAAATATGTTCCACAAGCTTCCAAGAGGAAGAAATTGAAAGTGCTAAATGCCTCCTGTTAGAATCCGTCCCTGGCCGTCGTATCACGAGAAAAGGCGATGGCAAAATAACGAAAACATTGCAAGATATCATAAAGATCATGAAGGAAACCGATCCAGACCAACTTCCTACGTTTGTCGCCCGTGATCTCAACAAGTTACCACCAGTTACTTTTGACCACGTCGACGTTACAAGACTTCTTAAAGATTTAATATTACTGAAAACCGAAATTGCCGCAAAGGCAACAATATTAGATATGAATGCTTTGAAGCAGGAACTTAGTCAAATCAAAGAAACCGTCAGCCATATTACACATGAACGCTCAAATTCTAATGCACAACCAAAAATTGTGAGTCCTTCTATAAACTCTCTTGACATTTCAAACGAAAACAATGCAAATCACGAGAATACGCAAATATGGCCGCAGCCTACAGCCGCTCACGACGGCAAATCTAAACGAAATGCTCGTACTTATGCTAGTGTTAGTGAGAAAGCCCGAAGAGAGCCGGAAAAAACCGAAGCAGCCCGAAGCAGATCACTGTCAAACGCGTCAAACGTAAACAATGGTTTTACTGTTGTTATGAATAAACATCGCAAGAAGCGATTCTTAAATAATCGTGGAACAGGAAGTAATGAAGGAAATTTAAAAATAGCAAACCTTTCAATAGGGTTATATGTATCTCGTTTCGCACTTGAAACAAACACAGAAGATGTAAAATTATTTTGCGAAAATAAAGGTTTAAAAGTAATCAATGTTGAAATCCTAAAACCTTTCAAAGAAACTCCATTCAGGACATTTAAAATCATGATCCAGCAAAGCGACATTAAAACTGTGATGAATCACGATTTCTGGCCCCAAGGCATCGTATTCAGAAGATACAGAGAAGCTATCGAGCGAACCACGAAAGGAACAAAACAAAATGAATAAGTTAAACATCACTTCGATCAATTGCCGATCTGTAAAAAGAGTAGAAAAATTTATTTCTGATCTGTGTATTACAAACGATATCATTCTATTACAAGAGACATGGCTTATACCAACTGATTTAGATTTTCTTAGCGAAATTCACCCTGAATTCATGAGCTATGGTACCTCAGCGGTAGACGTCTCTAATGGCCCACTACGAGGACGACCATATGGCGGACTAGCTATACTATGGAGGAAATCATTCAAGGCAGTGACAATCGACTGTGAAACTCCCAGGATAATAGCGATTGATATCACACTCAACACTGGAACATTACTTGTCATGAGTGTATACATGCCAGTGGACAACACTGATAATTTACCGGAATATTTATCCTGTCTATCAAAAATGCACACGATAATTGAGGAAAGAGACAACCCTAATTGTATTATTCTGGGAGACTTTAATGCCGACATGAATTCGCCATTTGGACGTGAGCTTAAATCATTCTGCTCCGAATATAACCTACAAATTGCGGACGTTGACATACTCCCGCTCGACTCCTACACATACGTAAGCGATGCACATAATACCACGAAGTGGCTCGACCACTGTCTAGTGACTCAGGCAGTACTCAATACAATAGAAAATATGTATATTGACTACAAGTCCGACTGGTCTGATCATAGACCAATGCACACCACTCTAAGAACTAATGGGTTACCCACATATACCGCAAGTCACACAAAAGTAGAGGATCCGTGTAGATGGCGGCCCAAAAGTCATGTAGAAGTGCAGTCCTACTCCAGGTATGCCCAATTTGCAATAGGTCAACTTCAGATAATTTATGGAACCAACACAGAAACTTATGACAGCACCACGATGAATGTAGCCCAAATCGACCACCTATACAAAAACATTGTACAAGCATTGAGTAACTCAGCTATATCTGCGTTTAACATAGGGAAAAGGCCAAAAAATGGGAGAAAATGGAAGGCTACAGCGGGTTGGAATGAGCAGGTTGCCTTATATTATGAAGCGTCTAGAAATGCACACATAAATTGGCTGCAGAATGGACGACCTACTGAAGGTCCCATCATGGAAGCTAGAAAAGAAACCAGATTGCTTTTTAAGAAAAAATATAAGAATTGTCAAAGAAGCTTTGAGCATTTTTTGAGCAAAGAATTTTTCATCTTTCTGGAATAAAACCAATGCCGTATTGAAAGCGAAATACACCGCACCGAGCCAGATTGATGGAAAATCTGTAAATAAAGATATTGCTGAAGTTTTCAGAAATACATTCTGCTCCGCACCAGATCAACCGCAAATATTGGTTAAAGAGATTGAGACAACAATGCATCAACCAGAACAACAGCCGTCCATCGTCATATTACCTGAGATGATCCAGCGAGCAATAAGTAACATGGCAGGAGGTAAATCTGCAGGTCACGATGGACTAGTGATAGAACATGTAAAGCATGCGGGGGAGTATTTAACAATACTGCTTGCCTCTCTCTTCACTGCCATGATCGGCCTCGGACACATTCCGAAAGAGCTGTCCAAAACAATAATAATACCGATCCCAAAAAGCCGCCAGTTGAACTTGACATCATCTGTTAATTACAGACCCATATCTCTTGCCACAATAATTGCAAGAATCTTCGAAAAGGTCATCTTAAATTTAACGGAAGACAAGCTCAATACAGAGGATTCTCAAATGGGCTTCAAAGCTGGATGCTCTACTGATACGGCCATATATAGCATGAAACAAACAATCGAATACTATAAAACCAGAAAAACAACGGTGTACGCATGCTTCCTAGACTTAAGCAAAGCCTTTGACAGGGTTTGTCATAATGCGTTGTGGAAAAAACTGACCGAACGACAAGTTCCACCACAAATTGTCAATATATTGAGAACATGGTACAACCAACAGGAAAACTTTGTCAGATGGAATGAAAGCCTATCAGAAGCAGCCAAATTAAAGTGCGGCGTTAGACAAGGAGGCTCAATGTCCCCAGTGCTTTTCAACGTATATATGGATGAACTTAGTAAAACACTGAATACAACAAGAATCGGATGCCATATTGCCGGGGTATGTATGAACAATATTAGCTATGCAGACGACATGGTCATACTAGCTCCATCGATAAGAGCGATGAGAAAACTTCTGGCAATATGCGAAGCTTACGTTGATAGTCACGGGCTGATGTACAATGCTAAAAAGTCATCCCTGCTGATATTTAAAGCAAATACTGGTCCCACTGTCATTCCACCCATACGTCTCGACGGGGCCAACCTGACAATTTGCAGCGAAATCAAATATTTGGGGCATGTCATCACCGATGACCTAAATGATAAAAAAGACATAGAACGTCAAAGAAGAGTACTGAGTGTGCGAGCTAACATGCTTGCCAGGAGATTCAACAAATGCAGTCCTCCGGTGAAGAAGCAACTTTTCCAAACATATTGTATGAGCTTCTACACTAGCGAGCTATGGACGACATACACACAAGGCGTCATGAACACACTCCGAGTACAGTACAACCATGCATACAGAGCCCTATTTGGCCTCCCCTGGCGATGCAGCGCCTCACGGATGTTCACCGAAGGAAGGGTGCATGGGTTCGCTGCTTTGATGCGCCACAGAATAGCCGGGACGAGGCAGCGCTACCAGAGATCGGACAACACTCTTGTCCAGGCCGTTGCCCAGTGGCAGGGAGCGCCTCTACACCGGAGATGGAGAATTTCACTGAAGCCACCATAAAGACCTAATGTGCACATCAATGTATTGATTTTTTATTTATTATTTTTATTTTTATTTATTTCTTTATTCATTTTATTTTTATGTATTAACTTAAATGTAAACTTTTATGGCAGGTAGAGCATTGCACACACCGCTCTGTCCAGCTGAAATAAACATTATTATTATTATTATTATAATAGAGATATAAACAATAGAGACATAAACATTATTCACAAACCATCAGAGAAATATTCTTTTATGGACCTCTTGTATTTGGTAAGTTCGCAACTGTAAATATCAACCTTGGATAATACGCTATTGTAATTATTGCAGTCTGTTCAGGCAGATATATTCTATATTATATTAGAAGATGTGCAATTTTTGTGATGCCAAATGTAGTTGTTTCTTGTACTAATTAAGTTATGTTAGTAAGCAGGGACATTGGAGGGCCTAGAGTCGTTAAAAGAAATGTAGCTTCGTTAAATAAATAAAAAATTAGATTCTTGACGTGTGGTGAAGGAGGAAACCATATATTTCCTTATAACGCCGTTGGGAAAGAGGTGGGGTCCCCTACAATACACTAATTAAGTTGAAACAAAGTGTTATTTTAATAATTTGGGCGTGTTTAGAAGTAATCAGAGTATTGAAATTTTACCCACCATTTTCTAGTATTGTGAGTCCAAATCATCTCATATATATTCGTCTACTATTTTCACTCTCGACATGACCTTTCAACTTTTTGATTCTATTCATTGTGGCTTCTCATTCATTGATTCCGTGAATAATAGAACTATTTTGTGTCAGGTTGGCCTTACGGAGCGAAGTCCACGTGTCCGCCGCGTGGTGGAGACGGCCCTGCTGCCCGGCTGGCTGGGGGCCTATCAGGGCAATGTGCTGGAGCTACTGGCCTCCGTCCGGCTGGACAACCTGCAGGGCGCCAAGGACTCGGCCACGGTGGCCGGAAATCTACTGCAGGCCTTGTTTAAGTGAGTCCCGTACTCCAATGTGTTTTATTATATGTTTAATGTCTTTTGAAATGCATCGAAGCATAGACTCGGTTCTAGTTTTTTTTTTAACCCTTTAGTCTCTCGTTTAGGATGAACGAAGTTTGTATGAAGAATGAGTTAATAATGAATGTAAGTATGTCTAAAGTCATGGTGTTTGAAAGAGAGAGAGTACGAGAACAGTGTAAAATATGGTTGTTATGAGAATGATGAATACTTTATTACTTAATTATGAACACTAAGTGGATGAGTTTGTGTATTTGGTAAGTATTTTTACGAGTGATGGAATGGCTGATAGAGATGTTGAAAGAAGGGTAAATGCTGGAAACTGACTGAACGCGATAGACACTAAAAAAAATTGTCCAAAGAGGCGAAGCTAGCAGTCCACAATGGAATGTTGGTACCTCCCCTGATATATGGCAGTGAGGCATGGAACTGCAGAGTGTATGAGTGTTATCCGGAAAGTAAGGTTACAAGAGCTCCTGAGGCTGGGGGAATTTTTTTTTTCGAAGGTGGCGCACCTGGTGTGTAGGCGAGATCCTAACAATCAGTTTGCTTGGTTGTGCCCTTGGTCGGCCATTCTGTACAGTCACAGTATATCCTTACGATGACCAGGTCGTCGAGTGCTCCCGCCACCTCCCGTCTGTGCGAGATCCGCGCGGTCATCCATTTTTTGACTTTGTAGAACAATACCGCTGCGAATATCTATCAGAAGCTTGTGGAAGCTTATGATAGTAACCTGACAACATGCCACGAAGTGGGTTAGGTTGTTCAGAGAAGTCTGTACTGATACTCACGACGAGTTAAAGAGTGGGAGACCGTCAGTGATTTCTGACTAACTTGTGCAAAAAATTGAAGAACAAATGTGAAATGACCGTCATATGACGCATGACGACCTTCACGAAAAATTTCCTGACATTTCTCTAAGTCTCTAAAGGACCTACTGGCATCGTTTGGATACAAATTTTACAGTAGAACCTCGTTAATTCGAAATCCATGGGATATCAAAAATCATATTTCGAATTAACAAATACCTATGTAATTCAAAATTTTATGAAGAAAAAAAAAAGTCGATCTCTGGAGCTTTAATCTTTGGAGTAAATTCGTAATAATACGAATTATTCCCGTGTAAATTGAAATTTCGCGGCCGATGATCGTCACGTCCGGCTCTTTAAATTCAGATGTTAAAAATATGATATCGTAAATCGAAATTTCGCTGCCAATTTCCGTCGCGGCCGACCCTTTAAATTCAGATATTTGGTTCAATTTGTAAAATCACAACATATTTCCTCGTAAAACTAATCAAACACACTCGCATAATCAAAATAAATTTTTGAAAATACATTCCAGTGTAAATAGATTCAGATTTACAAAATAATAATTTTTACTAATTAGGACGTTATATAACCACATAAAAAAACTTTTTTCGGCGTTTAACAGCCACGGCTGTATTTCAAATTCAGATATATGAAATTTTATGATTTATTTTCAAAAAAATCAAATTACCAGAACCAATTTTCGTGCACAGAGTAAAATAAATTTCGAATTACGAATTACGAGTTAACGAATTTCGAATTAAAAAACCATTTTGTATGGAATAAAATTTCTGGAGATATTTTTTTGGAAAAAATTTAGAATTATCAGAGTTCAAATTAACGGGGTTCTAGTGTATCACCTTTTAACTAAACCAAAGGAGTTTTTGGGTGAGTAATGTTTTTCCAACGATTAGGAGGTTGAGGAAGCTGTGGGGTCTATGACACTGGCATACAAAAGCTGGTACCCTGACTACAGAAATATCTGGATCATTTTTCCATCCTACATTGCTGTAACTTTACTTTCCATATTATATAATATCTGTAATGCCTATTAATAAGTGTGCTTGCTGTGTTCCCGTTCCCAGGCATCAGCAGATAGCAGAGCTGCTTGAATGGCTGCCCGTGGATCCCGTGGTGAAGCTGATCCCCGCCGAGCAGCTTAGCAAGGAGTCGGCCTGGTACTGGCGCCACATGGTACGCCACCTGCACACCATCCAGGACACGGACCACTTGGACCAGCTGCTGCCGGAGCTGATCATCTTTACAGGATACGTGAGGGCGTGAGTCTACAAACCACTCTTTACTTCGTTGCTAAATTGTTTAAACCAGTTCTATGACAAGACAGAATAATAATACATTGAAGAGGGGGAACAAACCTAAACTCTTTATCATATTCTGTTACCGTTTAAATCACTGAAGAGATAAGCCAAATAAAGTGTTATCGTGATAAATTTTTGAATTTTTATGCCGTGTTGCACTTCATTCACACAATCTACACATCTGCCATGATGACGGACACTGTAACGCTGTCTAAAACGTTGGCTAAAGAAGGAGGAAGCGCAACACGGTATAGTAACATTAAACACCATCATTCTTTTGGTTGTGAAAATCTCAAATCATATCCGATTGAAGTGCATTGAAAAAAGTGAAGAAAAAGAACAAACATCAACAAACCTTAGCCGTAAAATGGTTAGGTTTTTCAACACTCCTGGTTACGATAGAAATAATCTTGCGAACACGTGAAAAGCTTTTCGAAATTCATAAATGATCAGTGTTACAGCTGCCGGACGACATATTAATAAATATTAAGTGATGCCATATTATGCTTCATCACATATCCTCTTGTTATCCTCCCATAGTCTGGTGGAGTCACCTTGCCCCGACGCCCTGGAGCAGCCGGTGGAATTCAGCCGCCGGCAGTACGTGCTGCAGGAGCTGGTCAACGTGTTTCCGGTCTACGACATGGCAGACGAGGTCGGTCGGAATGCTCTGCAGGCTCTTCTCTACGATACTCTCACAGGTGATTGTTGCTAACCTAACCTAACTAACTTCCCATAGTCTTGTCGACAAGGCACCTCAGCGTCTATTACAGATCCAGCCAAGTGGACATCTTCCTTCTGGAATTTTCCCATCAGTATTTTAAGTATATGTCGATTTTCTGAGGTTCTAAGTAGTTTTCCAAGCAACCTCACACCTGCTGTTTTAAAAAACTAGCAAGGACAAAGACTAGCAGGGGCTCCATGATGCACATCCCGAATTATCGAGCTTCTCAATCCATCATTTTGTGACTTCTACCACTCATTTACGGATCATACGGACGGCGAACCCTAGAATTTAACGTGCCAAAAATGCTTAACATGTTACCCATTAATATAAAAAATTGCGATTCCACAAATAGATTGAGATATATGCTGAAACAATGGTTACTAAATAGAGATAGTTTATATTAATTTATTTGTGTTAATTGTATGGTTATAGTAATAATATTATGTGTGTATGTATGTAATTGATCATTAACATCCTGTTGACAAACTGCTTTATTGAAGTTTAACGGGATTGTAACTTGAAAACCAATAAAAAAAAAAAAAAAAAAAAATTTCAAAAATCTCATTTGGGCAGCTTTGACCACTGTCTGTACATCATCAGTGGAGCAATGCAGTATAGTATTGTACAAATTTATTTATTAATATGTCCTCTGATTACTTTTTCTTGACATTTACGCCTTGCTTTTCTTATCAAGCAAAATGTATTATTAACCTCACCTACGCGGCTATCGCATGAATATGTGATCCATAATAAAGCTGAAAAGGTTTACGTAGTCCTCATGAGTGCTCAGGTTATGAATCCATTGTGCTATATCCAATTTTACTTCATTCCTTTGACAGTAACCTGTTCCGTCTAATAAAGTTAACCAGGGTTGTCATTCGATATTCAGCTGTCTCCTGGTTCCACAATGCATTTTCCCAAGTAGCTTAGCCTTGTTCCCACCAGGGCGGGACATTGGCACCATGGGTGAATCGGAAACTCTTCACTTTCTTCACATTTCTTGCTTCTATCGGTGTTTTCCACTCCCAACTGTCTCCTGAGATGACATTGTTCCGTTAGTGGTTGTATCAGTTCCCTGTCCTTATTGAGTAGTTACCTGGTTCATCTAGGGTTTGGTTATCTTATGAGTACTTTGAAACCACTTATATTGAATGTTTGTTACTGTATTTTCTAGGAAACCACGGTCCTCTGGAGGAAGACGTGATCCGTGCCATAATGCGCGCCATCGACTTGGTGGTGCCCGACGTACACAAGCGCATAGAGTTTGTGGCCGGCATCATCTCCGAGATTCATGAGCCGAGTCAGGAGGTGGAGAATGTTCCCATGCCCGTCACGCCGCAGGAGTCCACGGAAACCAAAATCATGGTAAAATTTGTTTTTCTTCCAACTCAAAGTAAAATTGTTACCTCAAGAGAGCTTCTTCTTGGGGTGAGAATAACCCAGTCAATTTGAATGTTTCAAAGTGTGTAATAATCTGCCCTTTCTTACTTCAACTTTTTCTTCTCTTCTTTCTACGATAAATTTTCTTTAAGTCCCATAGGTAACTTTTCCATAAGGCTTTGGTTATGTATATATCCGGGGTAGGAAGGTCCTCCCTGCCGTCTTTCAATCCCTTGCCTCTCTCTTTATTACACACCCCTTCAAGTGTGTACATCCTAGTTTGTCTACGTGACGTACGACCTTGAACGTACTCATTTCACGTGACGGATCAGTATAAAAAGGCTTCACCGAACGTTGTGTTGGGTTTTTGTTTCTCGGTTTAGAAACCTAGTTATCTATGTATGTGTGGTATCCCTTGGTTCTTTTGAGATAGAGTGAGTTGAATTCATTACCGCTGTGTTTTAAAGCCATCTCATAAACCTGATTTTTCTGAGTCGCCTGCTCTTCAAACTAGCTACGTGAGTCTACCTGTCATAGGATTATGTGAGTATAATAAAGTGTTAGATTTTATATATGTGATATACATACGATAAATTTATGGTGTTAGCTGTCGGCGCCATCCATGTATATATTTTGGGAGGGGAAGGAGAGGAAAGGGAATGATTTTTTTTTCAAGCTAAGATTGGCTCCTCCTCTTTACCAAACAAAACCGATGGATGATAATTTGAGCAAGGCGATCGATATCTGCGTGTCTGGATATCACAACCGGCCGGGTCTCCCCTTGTTCCAAATCGGCAACCGTCACGCCAGAATAAAGAAAACCAGGTCTCATCACCAATTTCAGAATTGCCCCAACCTCAAACACCTCCAGGAAATCTACTTTACTGAGTGTAGAAGGGGAAAGCCATGACATCCCTTGTCACGAATCTAGTCGCGAAAATGTGACACGTAAGGTCCTAAGTTACGTGCCACCTCTAGAAAACGTTGTAACTCCCTCGTCGTCGGGGATTTACATTCCTTTCTAGGTCAATAACATAGATAACACACGACAATCTTGTCGACATTTAGCCTGCTTTTTAGCGATAGGTTGTGTGCCTACCCATTCAGCCAATTATCATGTGAGATATATGTAAGGTCTACTCGAGATGCCAAATTTAGGATGAGGACTGTCTGTATTTTAATATTTGGTTCTAATAATTTTTTTTGAGGTTACTAGCATCCTCGTGTATTAGGTATGGGTAACTTCTACTGGATACCTATCCTCTCAGGTAGGTATAAACGGATAATTGGTTTGATTTTTGCATTTAATTTAAAGAGGCTGCCTACCTCTCGAAAGGTACCTGTTGAGAAAAGTTGTTCGGTTGGTAGCTTTATTTCGGAGATTACCATCTCCCTCTTTTGCCTCTAGATATGTTTTTGTGCATCCCAATTCGTAACTTAGAAAGTCAAACAATAGATGAAAAGTATTAAATTAGAAAGTCAAATAACAGAAGAAAAGTTTTCATTTTGTTCCGTCTGGTTGCATCCGATCGCTTTCAATTCGGGAGGTCATACGCTAGCAAAACTTCCCCTTTGACTGACTGTACACCGCGCCTCTCAGCCTATATATGAAAAAGTCATTGACCTGTCTCTCACTCACAGCTGATTGACAATCCGTCTAGGGTATTCCTTTTAATGATAACATTATTTGGGCGGCAGGTGTCGTAAACTTAGTTCCTGTACCTCGGTTGTATCCGTCTTTTAAAAGGGGTCCTCTGGAATTTAATAAATAATATAAAAAACTCACCCAGTTAGTCACCTCTCATTCTCAGCGTGAAGCTTACCTGGTTACACTATATAGCCAAATCACTTCAATTTTCGACCTCCTCCCTACGCCTATAAAAGGGTAATTAAATATTCCTGTAAATAAAATTGTACCTCCCTAATCTGTCAGGATTCGAACCCACAGTTAATAATTTATTTGATTCTCTGGTTTTCGGTCTCCGTGGATAGAATGTCATCTCGCCAAATCAATAACCTAGCCCGATTAAACACTTCCTGCCTTTATATGTTCACTCTGTTTTAAAAACGCAATCATTATTTTTATCATTTCCATGTTTTTAAGACAAGTCACTTAGTTTGAACTACATATTTACGAAATCACGTTTAATTTAACACATTTTATATTATAATCGCGATCGCCCAACCCTTAGCGCCCCTGGGGTGATTTTTCACAAAACGGCGCTCTACAAATTATCCAATTATTATTATTGTCATTATTATTAATTGTATTCTCACTGAGTCGAACCACTTTCACTTCACACAAACACCGGTTCAATAATCTTTCACTTTAATTCAAAAACCAACAAAGCTTTCTAACACCATCTGAATTCACTAATTAACTGTAATCTCACACAACACTTCTGATTTGTATTGAATTCTCGGAGCTGTCGACGTACCCAAGTTCAAGACTCGACTGCCCTCCGATCTCCCCTTTCCCGTGGGAATCTGTTTACTCAAGGCCTATAATCTATCCCATGTTGCTAGTCTAGACAAAAAAAAAATTTTTAGAGCACGTTCGTTTATTATTTATCGTTTATTTTTGTGGATATTCAAAACATCACAAGTGTTGTTCCATCATAGCCAAAAGGATAGAGGTTATTGCTGCTATTTTAAATGCAAAATATAATAGTTGCGACCCTTTTTGCAAAGGTTCTACGATCTTTGGACAGATGCAGATTGTGGTATGTATTAATAATATAGTATTTCCTCATGTTGGAGAAGGTTCAGGAGAAATTTCTGAAATTTGTCTACCTGGGGGTGTATGGCTACTACTCGTGGCTCATGCTTGTGACTACTGACTATCTCTCGGGTATGCTCAGAATGAACCATCTGCGGGTCAGATGGGAAGTGCACATTGCTGCACATTTCTTCAAAGTGATTCGTGGATAGTTTGCATTCATTTCTATGTTCCCGATGGTTATCTCCATCCCCGATAGCATTATTATTATTGATTTGTATTATGAAAGTTTGGGTATGAGTGACCGCTGCACCAGGAGAAAATATGCTGCAAAGGGAAAGAGGAAGGACTCGCCGGGGTATTTCGAAGCACAATTCTCTTTCTTCATCCAGTCAATCTTCACAGCATTCATTAGGCAAATAGCAGACTATTTGTTAACAGGCTCGGCACAAAAAGCGGGCATTTATCGTAATGTGCCACTCATGTTTCTTTTTAAATTGCAGCGCGCAGAGCTCCGAGTAGCCCTCAACGAAGCCCAAGAGGAACAGGAGGATGCGGTGAGGGCGCAGAACTTTGTGCTGGCCGCCGAGTGCAAGCAGAAAGTGGATGCGTTGGCCAAAAAGCTCTCGGATATCAATACCAATCTTAAGGAGTTAGTGAAACAGAAGGCGCCTGTAATTGAAGTGGTGAGTTTTACCCGTATCTTTTCTTTGTTACAATCAACCTTCCGGTAATTAGGTCCTCTATGCGGAAAAACAGCATTATCGAAATAATGCTGTTTTTGTGCTGATCCATTCAAATTAAGCGCCATGTATCCAACTACATTCTCAGACGGCCTATGGTGACTGCCGGTAGCACGCTCTCAATACAAGTCGGCCATTACTTAATTGAAACTGACAGTTTGTACGATCGGCGCTTGGCATATTTGACATTATTGTGGTGTTAAAAGTTTTATTTCTGCATTGTGTTATTTGTAAATATGTTGTAACCAGTGGCGGCTCGTGACTTTTGGGTGTACTAGAGTGCTAATATTACAAAATTGTTGTAGCAGAAAATGTTTTTTTTTTCGAAAATTCGGTTTTTTGTATGGAGATTTTCAGGAAATCTGTGCGGCGCACGGCCGTACTGAAATTTCCTGAAAATTTTCATACTACAAATCGAATTTTCGAAACAACATACAAAAATTGTTTTGGCCTAAAGTTACACATCTTCGGATCTACCGGATCTGCCCTGATGATGGACACTGCAACGATGTCCGAAACGTCGGCTAAAGAAGGAGTTAGCGCAACACGGCATAACACCCCAAAAACAAACAACAAAAATGGCCTAAAGTTGTTTATTTTATTTTTATTTTTTTAAAAGAAAGTGAAACATTCCCGGGTTACGAATAACCTGACAATATTTGAAAATCTCCTACTACCACCACAGTAAGCGGAAAATGTTGCTTGTGATGATGAGGATGATGGAGGATTTAGCCAGCCGAGGAATTGAACAGAATTCGCCTGGGTGGGACCCAAACACCGACCGGTTTGTAATTGATGTTGATCAATAATATCGAATTTTTCAATTTAGCACTCGATTACACTCACAAGTCACGAGCCGCCAATGGTTTCTGTTTGAATTTTTTAATTTTCAATTTTTTTGCAATTATTTGTTAGTAAAAAAATATTGATTTAAAATGGAAAAATGGCTTATTAATGAAATTGATTAAAATACATAAAACGTGCTGTCGTCTATTAACTGAAATACCTTACTAAATATCATATTCATTTATTTGACTTTCAATGTGTATCTGCTCACCAATGCAGTTCAAATATTACAAGCTAACATCTCGAAGGTAAAAATAAATGTCACCGACGGGAATTGAACTTGTAACCTTCTGATTGCCGGTCAGCTGCTCTACCAATTAATTACTTTACTAACTAATTAAGCTGTTTTAGGCTAATAATTATTGCTTATAATAATTTGTTATCCTTTGTGCTATGCATAAAAACCTTGTCTTATAAACATTACTTTATCATTAATAATAATAATATCTCAGAACCTACTTTTTTACAACGCTGTTTTTCCACATAAGGGTTCAATTCATCTATAGTTTTGAAATTATTTTGTAGCTTTTTTGAGGTGATATGTAATGAAGTTGGCACATTTTGCTGTCGATAAAAAAGTATGTGGTTATTTTGATAGATAAGGGAAAAGCGCAACGATCCCCCCACCCTCAACAAGTGCCTCACCATCCTGAACATGCTCCTGGACACCCCGGACATCAGCTCTCTCACCCCCGTGCTGCGCTCCCTCTTCCAGAGCCTGGAGGTAGAACTCTACCAAATGGCGGAGATCAGGGAGAGCGCGCTGCAGACGGTGGCTCTGTACTCCATGCTGGATGAGGACTTTGCCAAGGAACAGAAGGCCTTCTTCTTTGCTCAAGTAAGTGACTTGTGCAACAACAAGTGCTTCCCTCACCATCCTGAACATGCTCCTGGATACCCCGGACATCAGCTCTCTCACCCCCGTGCTGCGCTCCCTCTTCCAGAGCCTGGAGGTAGAACTCTACCAAATGGCGGAGATCAGGGAGAGCGCGCTGCAGACGGTGGCTCTGTACTCCATGCTGGATGAGGACTTTGCCAAGGAACAGAAGGCCTTCTTCTTTGCTCAAGTAAGTGACTTGTGCAACAACAAGTGCTTCCCTCACCATCCTGAACATGCTCCTGGATACCCCGGACATCAGCTCTCTCACCCCCGTGCTGCGCTCCCTCTTCCAGAGCCTGGAGGTAGAACTCTACCAAATGGCGGAGATCAGGGAGAGCGCGCTGCAGACGGTGGCTCTGTACTCCATGCTGGATGAGGACTTTGCCAAGGAACAGAAGGCCTTCTTCTTTGCTCAAGTAAGTGACTTGTGCAACAACAAGTGCTTCCCTCACCATCCTGAACATGCTCCTGGATACCCCGGACATCAGCTCTCTCACCCCCGTGCTGCGCTCCCTCTTCCAGAGCCTGGAGGTAGAACTCTACCAAATGGCGGAGATCAGGGAGAGCGCGCTGCAGACGGTGGCTCTGTACTCCATGCTGGATGAGGACTTTGCCAAGGAACAGAAGGCCTTCTTCTTTGCTCAAGTAAGTGACTTGTGCAACAACAAGTGCTTCCCTCACCATCCTGAACATGCTCCTGGATACCCCGGACATCAGCTCTCTCACCCCCGTGCTGCGCTCCCTCTTCCAGAGCCTGGAGGTAGAACTCTACCAAATGGCGGAGATCAGGGAGAGCGCGCTGCAGACGGTGGCTCTGTACTCCATGCTGGATGAGGACTTTGCCAAGGAACAGAAGGCCTTCTTCTTTGCTCAAGTAAGTGACTTGTGCAACAACAAGTGCTTCCCTCACCATCCTGAACATGCTCCTGGATACCCCGGACATCAGCTCTCTCACCCCCGTGCTGCGCTCCCTCTTCCAGAGCCTGGAGGTAGAACTCTACCAAATGGCGGAGATCAGGGAGAGCGCGCTGCAGACGGTGGCTCTGTACTCCATGCTGGATGAGGACTTTGCCAAGGAACAGAAGGCCTTCTTCTTTGCTCAAGTAAGTGACTTGTGCAACAACAAGTGCTTCCCTCACCATCCTGAGCATTTTTCTATTCTAAAATCGGTGTTGCCATAGTAATGAAACATTTTAGATACATTTCATCATAAATAAACCACTCACAAATTGGTCCTCTATTTAACCATAGATATGCCAATATATAGACAGTACAATTCTCATTCAGAGCCTACTTATTATACTAAAAAAATAAAAATGTTTGAAATGTCAAAATATTACCTCACAACAGGAAAATGAAAAACTCTGTTACATATTGAGCACTTTTATTTCAGCAAGACAATAAATTATAGATACAGGTTAAATCATTAATGAATAAGGTAGAATGATGGAATTCAACCTAGCATGATATAATCACGAACCATTAGGCCTCACAATACGCACATTCCTGGCAGGAACACGGATTCTATTACAAATTATCAAATTAGGAACAAAACAAACAGAGATTCTCACATGTTTATAAACACGTGTTCTATTTTGTCTTCGAGATGTCAAGATTCATTGGCCATGCGTAATTTCATAACGAACCACTCGGCCTTTTGCTTCCGATTGAGAAATGAGAGTCACAAACTGACAGACATCTCGCTAATATTGGATAAACAATACAGTAGAACCTCGTTAATTCGAAATCCAGCGGACATCAAAAATCAAATTTCGAATTAACGAATTCCCACGTAATTCGAAACTTTATGAAAAAAAAAAAAAAAAAAAAACGCCAGAAATCGATTTTCTCGGCCGCCTCTTCAAATCCGGGTGGTATTTTAGTTGTAAATTCGTATTAATACCAATTATTTCATTATTTTCGCGGTCGATTACCGTAGCGGCCGGCCCTTTAAATTCCGATATTTGCAATAAATTCGTAAAAATGGTATATATTTACGCGTAAATCGAGATTTTGCTGCCGATTTCGGTCGCGGCCTACCCTTTAAATTGAGATATTCGTAAAAATACGATATATTTCCGCGTAAATCAAGATTTCACGGTAATTTTCTGTCGCGGCCGGCCCTTTATTTCAAATATCTGAATTTGAATTCGTAAAAATACGATATATTTCCACGTAAAACGAGAATTCGCGGCCGTATTCCGTCACGGCCAGCTCTTCGAATTCAGATATTCGAAATAAATTCGTAAAAATATGATATATTTCCGCGTAAATCGAATTTTGTCGGCAGTTTTTCGTCGCGGCCGGCATTTTAAGTTCAGATATTTGAAGTAAATTCGTAAAAATATGTCATATTTCGGCTTGGATCGAAATTTTTCGGCTGATTTCCGTCGCGCCTTATTTTTTCAAGTCGGATATTCGAAGTAAAGTTAGTAAAAATACGATATATTTCCGCGTTAATTGAAATTTCGCGTCCGATTTCCGTCGCGGTGATGAAATACGATATATTTACGCGTAAATCGAAATTACGCGGCCGAGTTTCGTCGCGGCCGACCCTTTAAATTCAGATATTTGGCGTAAAATCGTAAAACTACGACATACATCCGCGTAAAATGTATTTTCTCGGCCCTTTAAACTCGGATATTCGAAATAAATTTGAAAAAATACGACATTGCAGTGTAAATCGATTCAGATTTACAAAATAATAATACTAATTAGGACGATGTATATCCACGTAAAAATACATTTTTCGGCGTTTTACCGCCACGGCTGACTTTTAGATTCAGATTTACGAAATATTATGATTTATTTTCGCAAAAATCAAATTTTTTCGAATTACACGAACAAATTTTCGTGCGCGGACAAAAATAAATTTCGAATTACGAATTAACGAATTTCGAATTAAAAAAAATTTCGTATGAAAAAATTTTTCAGCGGAAATATTTTTTGCGAAAATTTCGAATTACGCGTTTTTTCGAATTATCGGGGTTCGAATTAACGGGGTTCTACTGTATATGTATTGAAATCTATCAAAACTACACGAGGACGGCGTAGTTTGAGATCAAAATATCAAACAACCACAAATGTTCCACTCAGCCAGCACTCACCTTTCAATAGTTTATTCCATAGACTTTCAGAGTTTTTCATTGGTTAGGCAACAATATTTCGGTTCCAATTTTCGATCAGAGTTAATTCCCCTTGCATTTTTTTAAATTTATTACTGAGCCAAGCAATGTCCTGTTTTAACTCGACCGGCATTATATCTATCTGTAAATTTTTTTGTGTGTTCCGTTTCTAGTTTCTAAAATCTGCTGCATCTACTTTATTATTCAAGCAAGCCTTACTTTGACTGGATGGCTAACTTTGACTAGGTGGCTAACTTTTACTGGGCTTTTCAATAGTACGGTACCTACCTGCCCGAAGAAAGTTTGAAAAAAGAATAGTCATCAAGTTACTGGCGTTTCTTTGTACAAATTGTGGAATTCCTTATTTGAAATTAAAAAATGTTACACAAAATATTATTATATGGTTTATATTTATGTAGGTAGGTATTTAAGTAAGTACCTACTTACAATTTTTTGATTTCGGTGGAAATTTTGGTTTTGAATTATGTATTAAATGAGAGAAAAATCGAAACATACTTCTTTGGATGCGAGATCTGCTGTTTACAGAACTATTAGATATAACGAATTTTCTTTCTATCTTTCAGTTCATGGACACTGACAATGAGAAACTCCTCGTCACGGCGTTGAAATGCGTCATTGACGTCGTCTTCATGCACGGCGTGAAAATGTTCAACATCGACATACCACAGGAGAAGAAGGCTTCTGAAGAGGGAGAAAATGTGCAGGAAAAATCATTGGCAAAGAAGAACAAAAGTGTTAAAGTCAGCAAGAGGAAGAAAAAGAAACTGGATGATGCGGCTAGGAAGAGTCGGGCCAGCGATCTCTGGGAGAGTGACAGCGAATCTTCAGAAGGTAAAATTTATACACGGTGTCCGGAAACTAGTGGTAAAAGCGGAAACTGATGAATCTACATCATAGAGAACCCAAAAAAAAATTCATCTCTACATTTCGATATAATTTTTTTATAACTAAAGTTTTGAAATAACTTTTGGTGTTGGGTTTACACTTCGACCCACTTTAAAAGACAATAAACAGCTGAAAGTAATCCCGTAGTGATGGATTTTTTTCAAATTTGACCTTAAAACTTCCAACTCGATTTACTCAAAAACGAAAAATCAAATAAAAAAAAGTTTTACCACAAAATTTATTCCAAATGTAAAGTAAATTCACCACTTTACTGCTTATACAACCTGTTTCTGGACACCATGTATAAGAGACTAAAGTTGGGGTGTTATCAAACTCCGCATTTGATTACAATCAAATTGACGATCAGTCCAATTTTCAAAATTTGATCGGTCGCCATTAAACACCGATTGATTCTCGGCCCTTTTATCCCGATCCAACTAACCATCAGTAATTTCTCTGCAAGAGTAGGCATATAATGGATTGACTAACCATTCTGTCTTGTACCCTCTCTTTGCTTTATTTACGATCAAACCCACTCTCACTCTCACTCAGGGTATGACCTGACATCTTCTTTCTCCGCCTGTCCTCTCTAATGTAAAGGTTGTTAAGTTCCTTGTGTACTTTCAGAGTCTGAAATTGAAGACGTGCCAGAACCTGCAGACGATGAAGATATGTTGGGCACGCCTTCTACTCACGATACCATCATACAATTGTTTTTGGGATTCATGAACAGCGAGGTGAGACCATCTTACTACATATTATATTGATGTACCGTACAAACTCCAATCTGAAGTACAAAGAAGATAAAACTTTGGTCGCAGTCGTCATCACGACTTGTTCAAGATACCGCACTGCCCAACAGATGTTCTAGCATAGTAAAACAGTTGATATGTTATTTAATCACTTTTCAAATGATGAGGGTTAAAATAACAAATCTTGTCTTGTAAATCGGTAATTACAGTCTTACAGTAATTTAATTACATACCGTGAAACTCGTTGTTGATAAGGTTTATCAACCAACAGGTCGTTTCTAAAACTCGTTCTTGAGGCTATGTAACCATTTGCCACCCGCTGTGCTTCTTCCGTCCTACAACATGTCTCATGAAGACCCATGTTCACTTCTTCCTCTCAAAATATCCTCCACACAGCATCCCCAAAGATGACATAGGGCCCCCTCAAAGCTTCCTCCGTGACAAATGTATGACAAACGTTATTGCAACCTTACTTTCTTGTGTTTTCATACAAAAATATTTAGGAAAAAATTCATGAAATTTCTTTAAAAAAAATTCAAATTTTTTATTACAGTTTTCAAGGGTCCACAAAACAAAACTTAATCATAAAAACTTTTTCTTGAAACTTGCTTGAAATGGTTTGGTGACCAGATCTGGATAGCAATTACTTCCCAACCTTCCTCTTTTCCATCTCCTTCCCCTCCCCACTCCCTCCAGCCTCACAACATACCCCAATCAGGGATGCCATAGTCCCATAGTCCACACGCACATTAATTCTCTAGCGATTCCGTTCAACTACTCATGATAAAGTCAAAATGCTATTGACTTGCCAACAATATAGACAATATCAGTGGGAACATAACACGTCAATCAATTTAATTGTTGTAAATGTCATAAAGATCGACTGTTAATTTCATTCATTCACTTCATTCATTTGAGATACATATCAGGCGCGGTCTGTCCATTCATGCTGTGGTTGCTCCGCATCCCTTGTATTTTAGAGTAAAAATATTTGGACTGCTAGCCGTAAACAGCAATACTGCAATTTAAATATTTTAATATTTCTAAAATCATACAAATATTATTATTATAAGATATCGTGCATATTATCGTCCCGTTTCTGTTTACGCACAACGAACAAATACAAACAGACACAATACAAACAGCGCGGGTGAGTCTAAATACACATACATTCTCAGATACTGTAAAACACACTGCGGTGTGGAAGAGATCTGTAAACTGTATCCAAGAATGCTAGAACGTACGTTCTTTCCACTAAGACCTGCAAGCCAATATCTTCGTCAACTTTATTCGATATTAATGACAGCATTCAACGCACAAAAACCGTCTTTAATGCACAGAATCGTATACTCTATTACTAATCCATTGGATTGTATGCGCGCGCTGCTTTGAGCTCTTCGATACTCCGCCAACGTGTTCTAAATGATAATAGTGAATTGTGTGGTTGTATAATTGAATCATTAATGCGAAAAAGTTTTGTGTCTCGGCCATTTGCGGAAAAAAAACTTATTCTGGATACTGGAAATATTGAGTTATGGAGCTTAATGGATTTATGAGATAATTTTAGACGGTACCTCATTGTATCTTGTTTGTGGGATACCGTCTAGATGTGCATATGTGAAATCAAGTACGTACTTACGTGTATAAACATTTGATGTCCAGCATCCCTTCTACAAAAAGTCACCGACCGCCACTGATACATATGTATACTTTTCTATAACACATTGGGCGCATTTTGCAACCCTGTTATTAAGATTGTTAATTAAGAAACACCGTAATATTATAGAAGTTTCTTCTTCTGCCGCTAGTAAAATTAGAAAGAGTATTTATCAATGTATTTTTAAATGACATACTAACATTTAAAAATACATAGCTGTAAGTTTCTACATATGTCATCAAGGCAGTAGTTATAGGCCCTAGTCGTAAGTGACTAAATATACGTCTTAGATCTAAGTAACTAGTTTTAAGTCAGTAGTATTATTTAATAAATATATTTGTACAGTGCCCTTGAGGTGATTTTTCACAAAAACGACAATAAATTATTATTATTATAGTCTTTTGCGTTATTCACATAAAAAGTGAGAACATTCTGTTTGGGTTTTAAAGAACATACCATTATTTGATGATTGCAATTATTAATTATTTAGGCTTCCCTCTGGTCAGAGGGGTAGAAGGTATTGTTAGTGTAGCCCTTGCAGACTTTCCTAATGTGTTTTTATTTTGACGTTCATAGTGCTCCGAGTACCGCTTTGTGGTGGTGGAGGGACTGTGCCGGATGCTCATGGCCGGGAGGCTCTCCTCGTTCAGTCTCATCAGCCGCCTGCTTCTCCTCTGGTTCAACCCGGCCACAGGTATACTTTATTTCCTTAGATCGAAATTTCTTGCTAAACAGCCCATAAATTTCCATTCGTGCAGCTGGGTTTCAATATTATTATGAAATTCAAATGGATGGCTATATATATACAATGTCAGGCAAGTGTAAGAGAGACAAAGCGTGTGCTAAATGGGTTAGAACCAAGTGGCATCGCATCGGGTTCCTACCCAGGTGTTGTGAGTTAGTGTCAATTTCTTGGCTGGCTTTTTTTCATATTAAGTCTTCGCAGGACCCCTGAATGAAATAATTTCCCTCAGGACCTATGTTATATTTGGGGATGCTGTGCAGAATATCTTTTTAAGGAAAGGAAGAAGAGGAAGTTCTGGGAAGAAAGAGGGTACAAATAGTGGATAGGAATCTGAGAGTCACTGTGTTCAGGAGTGACTGACGTATGAAACCATATCCTCCACTTCAGTTCAAGGTGATGGGTCAAGAGGAGTAATTAAAGAATCTCCCAATCCGGACCGCCACAGATGCCTATGGCAATTGTATTGGTTATCTAATGAATGGTTCACGGGGCGGTGGTACCCATACCCGCCTCCCAAATTGGTGGTTAAGTCCTCCATCCCCACACAATCAACATTTTTCGCTAAGGAGATTTTGTAATATCAGGTTATTCGTAACCTGGGACGTTTGTCATTCTTTTAAAAATAAAATTAGTATTTAAACCTTAAAATTTAATCTCACATTTGTTTGGATTCTAATTTCCTCATAAAATTTCAGAGGACGAGGATGGGCTGAAGCAGCTACTGGGCACCTTCTTCCCTCTGTTTGCCGCCAATACGGAGGGCGGGCCCGAGCAGCTAGAGGCGGCCTTCCTGCCCACTGTGCTCACGTTAGCCAATGCGCCCACTGCCAGTCCGCTGGCCGAGGTGGACCACGAGGCCGTGCTCAAGTTCATCATCGGCCTCACCATGCCATCCGTAGCGCCAACAGTAAATACACACTCATTTCATCTGAAGAAAAATCCACCAATAGAACTTACTCGAGGCAACAAATTGATTTAGCCGGGAAATCAGACACTATGCGAATCTTGCAATACATAGTTTTAATATATTGCATAACTTCCTCTTGGAATGCTATGACTTATACGTACCTGAAAACTTTTGCCGTAATCGCCGCCACTACTTGTTCAAGATACCACACAGCAGAACAGATGTTCTAGCACGGCATAGCATGACAAGAGAAATGATGCTATTTAGTGAAATGAAAAAAGTGGATGTATTTAATTACTCTTTAAATAACATAAAAACTTTTATAAAGAAGAATGTCTGTGGTAGGCGGGCGGCGTGGATTTTATTTTTACACAAATCAACAAATTCTGCACGCTTGACCTTCAAAACGAGAGAAGATCACTGTCTACATCTGATTTTAAAAACTCTGTCTAAAGCCCGGGCAATGCCGGGGACTAACAAGACTAATCTGTCGTACAATAATTTAAATAATTCCGCATGTAAACAGTTCTTCCCTACGTTGCTTAAAATTTAAATAATATTTACTTAGAAATTTAATAATATTTACTTTGTACCTTTTCAGGCGCACAACGTGCACCCTAACCTGGCGGTGCTGATAGTCAACACCCTGGAGCGGGGCGAAGAGACTGCCGCGCCCCTGCTGTGCCGTGCCCTCGCCCTGCTCACCCCCCCCAGGGTGCCCACCCTCTGCAGGGACCTACTCCGGTCTGCCGGGGAACTCATGACGGTGAGTTGAACACTATTGATACTTGACCTTCCCCATATTCTCCAGTTAAGCCGCGTACGCATCTGAGTGCATAAACTGTAACCGTTGCAGAAACTGTAACCGTTGCAGAAACTGTAACCGTTGCAGAAACTGTAACCGTTGCAGAAACTGTAACCGTTGCAGAAACTGTAACCGTTGCAGACAAAGTAACTAACTACAGTAGAACCTCGTTAATTCGAAATCCACGGGACATCAAAAATCAAATTTCGAATTAACGAATTCCCACGTAATTCGAAATTTTATGAAAAAAAAAAAAAAAAATACGCCGAAAATCGATTTTCTCGGCCGCCTCTTCAAATCCGGGTGGAATTTTAGTTGTAAATTCGTATTAATACCAATTATTTCTTTATTTTCGCGGCCGATTACCGTAGCGGCGGGCCCTTTAAATTCAGATATTTGATGTAAATTCGTAAAAATATGAAATATTTCCGTGTAAATCGAATTTTTTCGGCAGTTTTTCGTCGCGGCCGGCCTTTTAAGTTCAGATATTTGAAGTAAATTCGTAAAAATATGTCATATTTCGGCGTGAATCTAAATTTTTCAGCCGATTTCCGTCGCGCCGTATTTTTTAACTCGGATATTCGAAATAAAGTTGGTAAAAATACGATATATTTCCGCGTAAATTGAAATTTCGCGTCTGATTTCTGTCGCGGCGGGTCCTTTAAAATTCAGATATTCGAAATAAATTCGTAAAAATACGATATATTTACGCGTAAATCGAGATTTCGCGGCCGATTTCCGTCGCAGCGGGCCATTTAAATTCAAATATTCGAAATAAATTCGTAAATATATGATACATTTACGCGTAAATCGAAATTTCGCGGCCGAGTTTCGTCGCGGTCGTCCCTTTAAATTCAGATATTTGGTGTAAACTCGTAAAACTACGATATATATCCGCTTAAAACGTATTTTCTCGGCCCTTCAAACTCGGATATTGGAAATAAATTTGAAAAAGTACAAAATTCCAGTGCAAATCGATTCAGATTTACAAAATAATAATACTAATTAGGACGATGTATAGTTACGTAAAAATACATTTTTCGGCGTTTTACCGCAACGGCTGACTTTTAGATCCAGATTTACGAAATATTATGATTTATTTTCGCAAAAATCAAATTTTTTCGAATTACACGAACAAATTTTCGTGCGCGGACAAAAATAAATTTCGAATTAAAAAAAATTTTGTATAAAAAAATTTTTCAGCGGAAATTTTTTTTTCGAAAATTTCGAATTACGCGTTTTTTCGAATTATCGGATTTCGAATTAACGGGGTTCTACTGTATTGCTGTGATGATCAACCTTTTTAGCCGGAGTGCCAATTTATCCATGTTCAATTTGTTTGCGGGACACACGGGGCAAGGAATACGCTTTCCAAATATGGATTTCCTTATTTTGCGAACGATGTAGATCTACTAGAGAGAATACAGAGACGATTTACAAAAATTACAAGAGCTTTGAAAGACCGCCAATATGTAGACAGAATCAAGAAACTAAGATTACCTACATTAAAGGAAAGAGGTGACTGGATTGAGACTTTTATCTGATCATTGTAGTTGCCCTGGCATCCAAGAAATCTTCAAAATATAAATATAAATCTCCGTGAACACTCAAAAAAAAAATTAATAAAACACCTTTTGCATCCAATCCTAGGAAACACTTCCTTGCAAACAGAGTAGTGGATGCATCGAACAAACTTCCACAACATGTCATCGATTATGCTAATATAAACCAATTTAAACTCAATTAGATTCTTATTTGGAGAGAAGAAAGGATTAACTTATTTTAAATTTAAAACCACTCAATTACTGTCTGTTCTGCAAAACTCCTTTGTAGTCTCTTTTTCCCCTCTCCCATTTCTTTCCACTTCTGACGTTATCACCTTTAACAGACCCTTTCGCATTGTACGAATATTTTCAATGAACATTGCTTTACTAAGTATAAATCATTTATAAATCTGTTTCAGGTATTCACGGACAAGATATCATTCAGGAACATCTCCAGGTTCCATGCCAACCTGTCCACAGCCCTGGAGAACTTGGAGCAGCGCGCCTCGGGACCAGCCCTGGAGACCCTGGAGACCATGTCGGAGTGCACGGAGCCCAGATCCAGTCTCAACTCCAGCGTAGCCGGCTCAACAGGTAAATACATCTGCCTAAGTTCATTTTTAATCTATATACAGTCGAACTTGGTTATAACGATCACGGAAATAGCGAGTTCACAGGTATAGTGAGCAATTACGAAACATTATTTAAGTTCAGGCTTATCTTCATATAATTGTTGGCTGTTATAAAGAGGTTGATTCACTGGTGTACCGTGCAAATAATTTTTTAAACCTTTGAATGGGTCGTTGGGTCTGAAAGAAAAACGAATAGTTGGGAATTAATTCTGGAAGTAAACAGTAGCAAACAAAGGGGCGGTATAGCGCAGCGGTTAGCTGCCCGGTGCACAACAACGGCGGCTGGCGGGAATTTCCTATTCCGTTAGGGACGGATTCTTATTTTTATGGCACTATCTGTGTAAGATTGTCAGCTATGTGAGATTTATTTATGCACATTGCTATCCATCAGGCACTATGTAAAATTGTCATAAAATTTGTGAAAGTCGTGCGAAATTTGAGCTTTGCAAATTTGTTCCCTTTTTATGTCTTCTTTTGTATTACAACTCATCGTCAATTTTGTTTTAAAAAGCAATAAATATGAAACAAATAAAACATCCCTGCACGGAGTAAATTAATGAACTTTTTCAGCAGATAGATTTAACCTGTGACAAGTAAAAACAGCGCCATCTGTTGGATGTAAAAGCAACACGTGCTATTGTTTCTCTATCTGCACAGACAGACTGAGCCATAGCAACAATGCGTAGCGGGGTACAGCTAGTAATTTATATAATTTGGTTATAGACGGTGTCCAGAAACTCGTAGTACAAGCCATAAAGCTTATTTATTTCCATCTGAGCATTTTAGAGCCAGGTATAAGCTCCAACGCATTTTAAAATAAATTAAAAGCTGATATTAACTCGCTACTGACAGTTTTTTTTTTCGAATTTGACCTAAAAAATTTCTGCTTGTACTCGATTTACTTAAAAACGACAGCTCAAATCAAAAAAGTTGTATTACAAAACGAATCCAAAACGAAAAATGTGTGATGTAGATTCACCAGTTGCCCCACTTGTACTACATGTTTCTGTTTCTTTTAATTTGGTGTTATTTATTTTGTAAATTTGATGTAGGTCCCTTAATAAATAAGTAAATAAATGTGTTCCTTCATTGATGAATTTCAGATAAAGGTTCGGAAGCCCCGGAGAGCGAGCCCGAACCAGCAAAGGAAGATACTGTCTCCGCAGGCTCTCCAGCATCAGCACCTTCAAGAGATTCCGTCTCCGCAGCCTCTCCATCGTCGGTAGAGTCCAGAAGTACAGAGGTGGAGTCACTTTCAACTCCTTCAAAAGCAAGCAGCGATAAAATCAGACGAATAACCGGTAAGTGTCTTATTACAAATAGATATTTATGTTCAGTTTAACCCTCCCGCACCGGAAGGGGGTAATATACATCCCCAAACGAGAGTTTGTGTGATATCTGAGTTGTTTTTTACATCACATACTCTATAATTTAGGTAATCCTAGATAAAAACTATTTGTTAATCGATCTGCATTGAAAAAAATTATCCCGTTACTATTTTTAAAGATTTTAAATAATATCTTCCCAATTCATGAAATAACCCTTCCTTAATGTATGATTATCTAACCTTTCAGCTGCGTATGTGGCAAGACGCGCCCTTCTCAAGACACCGTCTCGCCGCCGGCCCGACACTGCGACCGAGTCGCCCTCCGCCGCCTCCCCTCTCGCCACCCCCTCCCGCGCCCTGGAGCCCCCCGCCGCCACCCCGCCCTCCACCCGCCGCAGCGCCAGGAACGCCTCCACCACCAAGAAGGTATCGGAGGCGAGGGAGGTGCAAGAGATGCCGAGGGGCAGGGGGAGGAGCGCCAGGAGTGGCAGTGGCGAGGAAGAAAAGACAGCCGGGAATAAGGGCAAGGGAAAGGCAGTGCAAGGGCTGGGCAAGCAGTTGGAGAAGGTTTCTATCAAAGGTTGGAAATTGCGTCATAAAAACAACTATTTTATGTAGATTTATGATTTTTTTAAAACCATTTTATAATAATAACACTCTCTGAGGATCCGCCACTCAATTATCTGACCTTATTTTTAATTTCAAAGCCTAAAATCAAGCTCTATAATTTATCAGTATTCGTATGTCAACAACGGTAGTCCACTGAATGCCTAGACTCGTGCACCTAATTTTGTACACCAACGGGTTGAGTTATCTTACTCTTACACACTCTAGCTGACCATTTTACAGTCACCAGTGTTCATTATTGTTGTTTTAAGACATTTCGGTTAGTCTTTAGTCCTCTGTGTATTTTAGCATTTGTCGCATGTGTTTCTGTTTAATATTCCCATGCAGTTTTTTGTTTGAATAAGTTTACAAAATCCGGTCTTCTCACAAGTGTAAACATGACACCTTAATTACCCTGTTGATATTACTTTCAATGATTTACCAATTGATAGTTTTTATTCTTTCCAGAGGGAATCGCTACAAAGCCAAAGGGCAAACCGAACCAGAAGGCCTTTGAATTATTTGAGACGAAGAAAGGTCCCGCTAATAAGGGTCGGGGAAGAAAGAAAATCCCCGACACTCCAGTCAAAGAAATGGAATCTTCATCCGAAGAAGAACAGATTGAGGAGTCTAGTGATGAAGATACTGTTCTGCATACAATCTGCCATGATGAAGGCCAGGTAAAAAACAAAATCAATTTGCATTACATTTTGTAAACCTGGGTTCCTCCTGCTCTGCTTTAAAACTGTTACATTGAAAATCGTTTGCCATTTTACTAATTCTTTTTACTTCATTTTCCTCCTACGCTGTTAGGTGCATTCCATAAAGAGGCACGTAAACACTGCCTACCCTACCTTACTAACATAAAAATGTATAAGATCATTGCAAGAAATCAATCTACACTTTCAAAAACGCATGAAGTGCAAGGGACGATTCGTTTGTGTTAGTGCCGAAAAGACTGGGCCTTCAAAAGTCAAGTATTTTGGAATTATCATTCCTTACATGGCTGTTTCAAGTTTCCTAGTCTTTACACAATATCTCTCTACATCAGTTTGAACCTATTAGGTGATAAACATGCTCTATAGAAGTTTTTACTTGCACACTAATATCCTCTAATTAAAGCCGAACGAGATTGCAGGAAGAATGCAACAAAAAAATTCATTATCAAGGGTGTTTGGGTAATTGGTTCAAACCTTTGATTATTTGTTTTAATTTGCTGTGTTCACAGGCAGTGTCCATCATGAATAGCAGTTCCAGTGAGGATGAAGAGAGTCCGGGCAAGTCGGGAGATAAAACAGCCAACAAAACTGTCACTGTACCAGAAACTCCGGAAACCAGCGATCAGTAAGTTACAAATTGAGTTTTCAATCTCACTTGAGCCACTTGTGTAGCCATTTTTTTAGGGTGTCATCATAACCCTTCAGTACTTTCATCACATTTGTTCAGTTATATTTTACAATGTTTTCTGTGTATTTCATAAGCGCTATTTTTAAATTTTCCCTAAAAACAAATAATGTTTTAGAAACTAGATAAAATTATATTTCCGGTGTATGTATTTAAAATAAACATTACTATTTCTATACAAATAATAAAATTTTAATATCAAGTGTGAAAAATGTTGTCAAAAACGCAAACCACATTTTTACATAATTTTTAACTCCAATCATAGAAAAATTGAGAGAACTCGATATTTCTAAAATACATTCGTTTTGTTTGGTGAATTTGTAAGAAAACTGTACCTTCACTTTTATCTCGTTCATATAATAAAAAATAAGAAACAATTTTTAAGTTAAGCGATTGTTATGATAACAGCGTAAAATATGAATAATTCATTTTGGTTATCCATTTTCGCATTTGAACTACAGTGGAATTGTTGCATTGTTCTATTCTGCGCGGTCGTGGCTGTTCACGGAGCTGGGACAGGACAGTATTGTCCCCGTGTGAACTCTGCATTAATTCTAATTTGTTGTGATGTTTCCAGGAGTGAAGAAGAGGAAGACTCAGTTGAGGAGGAAGAATCTAGCGATGAAGAAGAAGTGATTCCCACTTCACAGAACCGGTTGAAACGAAAACAGAAATAAAATGCCTTCTTCGTGACTATGTATATAATCTATTACATTATATTGTTAAACTTTATTATTGTGAATGCGAATCCATCTTCTTCTTCTTCTTCTTCTGGTTGACTATCTGACTTGACTAAAATACCTGATGAACCTACTTGATTCTGTTTTCAGATTTATTACGATAAAATTTATGCTATTACAACTGAGCTGTACAATCTTAGTTTGGTAACGTGTGCTCGCTAGCGGGGTAATTTTCCGTCTGGCGCTACTCCGCCAACGCCCGTAGTTTACGCGACCGTATCGGAAGCGCTCGGCCTTCCCGAGCAGTTCCGAACCGCCTGTTCAGTGTTGCTAGACACTGCACATTGTTAACAGACCGATTGCCATCTCACACTGCAATATAGGTATACTGAGTGTGTTCTACAGGTATTTCAATGGAGCCTTCTCGAAGAAGCTAGCAGCATCCAGTCCCTGTGCACCGGTATTGACTTTTATTTTGTTTGTACATAATATTGTGTTGTAAACTTGATTGATTTTTATTTTAAATGTAATATTGTATTGTAAACTGCGCCTGCTCTAAACGCTAGATTTCCTAGCGAGATAGGCACAATACACCCATAATAGTGTATAAATAATAATAAATGTAAATGTTCGTTTGTTCAAAATCCTAAATCTCCAAAAGTTCTTCACCGATTGCTTTGAAATTTTGACACAACGTTACATTTGAATATGCATGTGTTTTCATATACCACTCTTAAAATATAATAATCACGTGTTACTCTGTTCGTACACGCTAATCTCCAAAACCGCCCAAACGATTTCAATGAAATTTTATGAATGTTTATGATTAGTTCCAGCTTGAAATATAGGACAATTTTGGACCCAAAATATTTTGTAAAAAGAAAAATTCAGATTTCTCATCAAAAAATACATACAAACACAAATTTTAACTTCCCTACATAGAGGGCAATGTCTTATATTATAAAATGCATTCCAAATGGTTGAGTTAAATTCTAACTGGTTTCTAATCTTAATATATAAAATTTCAGCCTGCGAATGTTTAATAATAATAATGATTGGATTATTTGTATAGCGCCGTTTTCGTGAGAAAATCACCTCACCTCGTGCTGGAAAAGTAGTTGAACATGATCGCTGAAAATTTCAAAGTTTGTTGTTGTTGTTGATGAATAAAAACAAATTTAAATTAAATAAATCTTATTTTTCAAACCCATAGATCTGTTTTTTAAATTAATTTTATGTATTTGCTGTGACACATTTGTTAATTCGAATCACTCATGTAATATTGATGACTTTGACTTTCTTAAATTACCTTTGTTGTATGTAAATGTAGTACAAAATTTAGTTCATAATTATGTATTAATAAACGAGCCATAGTGAATTAGTTATTTGTATAATGGTAGTTTTAGTTCAAATGTAAATAATTATTATCATCTTTTTATGTTTTTTACTAAAATAATAAAGAATTGTTTCTGTTTATTTCTTCTTGTACCTTATCATCATTTGAATCTCGCAGATCCTCTTCTACATATTCAATCTTACTATTAGAAAACACACTATCCAACTGAACAATGCTCTAAGTTACACATTGAATATAGATTGTATACTCGTAAGTTCTGCTTTCAAACTATACCAATAAAAGCATTTTAGTGACTGTAGTTAAAACACGTAGCTTGCCAATGTTGCGATTGAATGACAGTTTTGATGACGTACTTCCTTGTAAATCTATGTTTTTTCTATCCACTTTACGGAGATTGAATTAATTCAGTCGTTTTTTATACATGTTTAGCCTAGGAAAGCGGAATATCAATTCCATTATACAGGGTGTCCGGAAACTCGTAGTACAAGCGGGAAACTGGTGAATCTACATCACATTTGGAGTCGATTTTGTAGTATATTTTTTTTTATTTGAGCTTTCGTTATCGAGTAAATCGAGTTAGAAGTTGATTTTTTTTTTTTTAATCAAATTCTTATAAATTATTACTGAAGATCAAAGTACCCAACTAATTAAAACTATTTGAAAGTAAAACAAATGAAGAAACTCGGATTTGAAGCATTATTTTGAAATCACCCTTCATTTAATCCGGTGTAATCATAAAATATTTCCGCTCTGCAGGGTTAAAACATCTGTTGTTCAACCCTAAACACCAGAAAAAACTTTAACCCTAAAATAGCCGAAAAATATATTTTTTTGGTGTTTTTTTTTTTTTTGTGAAAATGCTCAAATCAAAAAACTTTTATGTTTATTTGGGTTCCCCATGTGGTGTAGATTCTCCAGTTTCCCGCTTGTACTACGAGTTTCCGGACACCGTGTATATTAACGTCAATAATGTCAAAGTTGTCCACTTTCTGAAATATATGAAAGTGTGGCGAAAATCCGTTTTGTTCAAAGGCATTCAGTATGTGGATTGAAAAATACATTATACTAGAAATATGTACGAACTGACACAGTTAACTTTTTTCAAGTTTTTGCTACTTTCAATAACACGAAAAAACATCTTTAATAATTAAAAAGTCAATGCTAAAAGACAGCTGAATAAGCTTCTTCCACTGTGTAACTTTCTTAGAACTTTATACCGCTGTTAAACATCAGCTTAAATCTATGTAACATTTATTAGTAATTTTTACATAAACAGTTGTGAAATTCAAAACAAGCTTTTAGTGAGACTGATATTATGTGAAAGGGTGGCACATTCTGAAATAGAATTTTAATCAGCAGAACAGATGTTTGTTTGCGAATCCTGCATTGCAAAATTTAAACACTTTTCCCTAGTCCTATTTGGATCAGTAACCCTCAACCGGTTACTGATCGCCTCAACCGTCAAATAGTCGCCTTCAAGCATCCCCATCTGGGCTACTTTAGTGGCCTCTTTCAAAGCGAGGGCCCAACCTCTCCCCGGACAGCTTGGGGAGTTGCTTTCCCCAAGTTTAAATAAATACATAATATTGAAATTATGAATGACAAAAACACAGTATTTTAAATTACATTTTATTAAGTTTTAATTAACGTAGCATGGATATAAATATATTTTCATGTTTTAATCAAACACAGTTTACAGAGTATAAAATTAAAATATTAGTATCACTGGGCCCGACCAATAACAACATGATTTTAAGGTAATTTTAAAAAAGCGAAGCAATCGTAACCTACGAACGCTCATAAAAAATTGTGAAAGAATATTTTCATCAAAATTTCAGGAGCCCGACCCGGCTATCGAATCCCGATGTGTTTAATCGGCCGTGGATCTTTATAGTCATTTTACTACCTCTAGAAGATTCACATTGTTTTAACTTTCAAAGAAGTCTTGTGGGATTGTTAGTAATATGCGAAGTATCATCAAATTGCAGATATGAGATCTGAATGTAACCATATTTGTGAAATTAGACTCGAGGGCAAAAATAAAGGAGTAATTAATCGTACAGCTTAGGGCAGATATTATGCGGGTTGGTCTTTACGTAGCTGGACCATTTCCCTGAGATTATCCTCGCTTTCTTTTAAACTCCTTTCCAGATAGGTTTTGCTGTTTTCCAATTCTGAAATCTTCTTTTGTGCCACGGCTTGGCGGGCCTTCAAATTCGTCTTGACTTCGGGGAGATCTGTTAGAATGAACATCCTGCCGACAGATTCGTAGGTCCTGGTGGTTGGCTTCAAGGAATTGATTTCTTGCTGCGTGATTTCAACGTGCATTCGAACCCGATTGAGTCCTTGCATTTGAGCTTCTATTAACTGAATTTTTTGGCTGGATTCCACCATTTTCGCCTGGAGTTGAACAAATGCTTTGCGGAGCTCTAAATCCACTGCTTTAGCCATTTTTGGATCGAAATATACGATTTTACAAACAAATGATAAACAGGTGCAAAGCTGCAAATGTCAAAACTAGAAGAATACTGTGAAAACGAAAAGTGATACCTAACCTCAATCGATCCCGGTATTATATGGCTTCCGAGTTAAATAATTTTTCAGTACCTACCCATAATAAAGTATATTTATTTGGGAAATAAATTAACAGATTCGATCTTTTTTTTCCATTATTTCTGGCTTTCACCCTTCAAGGGTGTTCTTGGCCATCATTTAAAATTATTGAGAAATGAAAGGTGAATTTAAATATTAATTTTATTTAAATTGGCAAATTTCAAAATTATAATGAAAATTGGAATCGAGTTCAGACTTAGAAGAGATGAGATGTTGAATGGAGGGGAGGCAATTTTAGATAAGGCTTGATAGAAGAGAGGATATTTGTTTAGAGAGGGACAACCAAAAAATATGTGATCTAAAGTTCCCACTTCTAGACCACAGAATGTACAATCTGGGGAGTCAACGATGTGAATTTTAAAAAGATGGGAAGGAACGGAACAATGTCCGATCCTCATTCGAATGAGTGAAGAAATTTCTTTTTTGGAAAAATGAGGGAATTGCTGAAACCACGGTTTTGATGGAATAGTCCTTTGTATTGAGGCATAGCAGGCTCCCTTGGGTTGACTAGCAATGTGCCAATACTCCGACCAAACATTGCGGGATCTATCTTTGATGATGGAAAAAATGTCAGATAGGGGAATGTGGTTTACGAGGGTAACAACAGGGTTGGACGCTCCTTGTTTTGCCAAGGCATCCGCAATATCATTACCCATGATTCCAACATGTCCAGGAATCCAAATCAGAGTTACAGTTTTACCAGAGCTTTGAATGGAGGCTATCATCTCTCGAATAAGGCATACAAAGTGATCATCAGGATGAAGAAGAGGACTGGATTTAAGTTTTTGGAGGGAACTGAGAGAGTCAGAGAGAACGAGGGAATGTTCAAAATTATTTTTGATTTTATATTTGAGAGATTCTATTATTGCAATGCACTCGGCTGAAAATATTGAAAATTGATTTGAAATTGAATGAAATATTCTGTCATTAGAATTATTATTGTAAACGTTAATACCTATACCACAGTTAGGAGAGTCGGGAGATTTGGATCCATCAGTAAATAAAAGAGAAAAGTTGGGCCATTTAGATGAAATAATGTCATTGAACATATTATTGACAGTTCGGGTCGGGAGATTGGAATGACTTTTAAGGATTCCGATCCCTTCTAATATTGTTGGGGATAGGGTGACGTGACTATATTTTAATTTGTATAAGGGAAGTAGATCATTTTGGATGATGTGGAGCTCTGAGAGAGACTTAAAATTTTTACAGATGTCAGGAATAGGTTTAGTTGAAGCTCTGATTGTAGATGAATGGGTTGAGTCAATGAACAACGAGACGCTGGGGATAACCTGATGACATTTAGAATTTAAACATTTAAGAACAAATTTGTCAGCAAATAGTTGACGCCTTAAATAAAGAGGAGGATCAGAACATTCCACTTGAAGGGAATTGATGGATGACGATTGCATCGCTCCAGTTATTATTCGCAAAGATTAAGATTGAATTTTGTCTAATTTATCAAGTACATTTTTTGAGGCAGTACTAAAAAGTGGGCAGGCATAGTCGAGATGGCTTCGAATAAGTGCGTTGTAAAGCAACTTAATGCAAGTAGGGTGAGCTCCCCACCAAACGCCCGATAATGATCTGATGATATTTAAATTTTTTTCGCATTTAGTAACTAAATTATTAATATGGGAAGACTATTTAAGTTTCCTATCAAATATTACTCCCAAAAATTTTACTTCAGAAGCGTTGGAGATTGGAGAATTTTTAAATAAAATTTGAACGGGGGGGTTTTTATGGCGGTTTGAGAAGGTGACACACTTGAGTCTTTTGGATTGAAAGTTCAAGACCATTTAACGTGAGCCATGTGCAAAGGGCATTCATGGCTTCGTTAAGATATTTGACGGCGAGAGGGATGATTTTGGATGATAAGAAGAAAGCTATGTCATCTGCGAACTCAATAACTTTTATTTGTGGGGGAATAGTGACATGCATATCATTTGTGTATATATTATACAGTAAGGGGGACAATACATCGCCTTATGGTAAACCCTTCCAAATAGACCTACTTTGAGGAGAAATATCTGGAAGTTTGTTACAATATTACTTAAGGGAAGTTAATAATTAATAGTATTCAAGCTAAAGAAAAGGAGGAACGAGTAAAAAAAAGAGAAGTTACTGAGTTACAAAACACTTTTAAAATTTATTTAAAACAAAAATGTATAAAGAAGGGTTAATCTTAATCTAGCTTAATACTAGGCGTAAATTATAGTTCTTATCTGGAACCGCGGATCTCCATGTTCGCACTTATCACCGACATCACACAAGCGACAACTTGGGTTGGATCCGAAGGGCGGAATTGATTCAGCCTGGGCCAAGGCTCCGAAGGGCGGAGTCGGCAGGCAGCGACTCCTGAGAGGATAGCTTCCTGGTAGGAAGATCCTCGGCGCCGCTCCAAGGGGGAGAGCAGGAAGTTTCTCGGCGGAGGCGAGACGGTAACTTCTGCTAGGGCAGTTCCCTGGTCGGCAGCTGCCTCGGCGCCGCTCCAAGGGGGAGAGCAGGATGATGACTCCCAAGATGATGACTGTCGAGTGCGGAAATGTGAACTGTCGAGAACTAGGCGAGATCGTGACCGCCGAGAGGGCAGCCTCCTGGGCGGAGACGCCTCGGCGGCCGCCCCAAGGGGAGGCAATATGATGACTCCTGAGAGGCGAGAGCGTGACTGTCGAGAGCTGAATCAGTTGTATTCACGCAATCCGGCGACTGTGGCACGCCTGTGGTGCGGTGCTGGAACTATAGTGGTTCCGCTTTACACCACTTCGGTACGTTGTCTTGAGTCCGTGGCGCTAGCATCGCCATTCTCACCGCTAGATTGCGCTGTCTGGCTGATTCTGATTAACTTACGGTTCAAAAATCTTAACATATATTTAAGTATCTTAACATTATGCATGCATACACTTAATTAATATCTGGTTGCAATTAAATTTCTAATCTAAGTTGACAATAACTCTTACATCTAGATTTATACTTAATGATAAATATTTTAAAATTACGTTTTTAAATATGACCTTCAAAAAATTACAATTTAGCCTAGCCTTGGGCGAAGGTTTTTTTTATTGCCGGGTCGCTGGCTTAACGATACACCCATTTCAGAATTACTACTTGATGTGGGTCTAGAGCTAAATCTGCCGACTAATGGGTGTATTTCTAAGTTGGCTTTCTAAATTTTTATTGCGATTTCCGGCCAGGCCATTGACTAATTATTTAAGGTCTAATAATATCCGACTGCCGCCTCCATCTGCGTGTAAAATCACAGAGACAAATGCGGGCGCACGTGTTTGCTTTGGCCTTTCTGTGAATTCAAGTCATGTATATACCTAGGGACATATAAAGTTCAATGAAAATTTTTCTATCTAGAAATAGATTAATAATAGATTGTACAAACATGGGGGGAAGGCCAAGGCCTAGAAGTTTTTTTTTAAGGATTGGGATGGAAACATTGTCAAAGGCGCCTTCTATATCTATAACAGGGGCGTATAACTCTCGCATAACCTTGTAACCCTGATGGGAGGAGTTATCCTCAACCCAAATTCTTATAGACAAAGCTGTTGTGGCTGAAAACTCAGATCTCATTGGCTCAGAGCAAAAATTGTATCTTGATCTCTCGCTCTCTACCGTAGCGACTCGTGTAACAGAAAGAGAAGCTAAGCATGTGTTATGCTCCGATAAAAAAATAACGGTAATTTCCAAGACGTCATTTCGCAGATTGAAGTCAGTTGAAGGTTTTTGCGTAAATATTTTGAATTTTCTTTCACCCATCTAAAAATAATGTTGCGTGCTAGAATTCTTCAAGGTGATAAATTAATGCCGTGTTGTGTTAAAGGTTGCTCAAATGGATTCGATAATCGAGTGCTAGGAAGAAGCAGCAAGAAATACGTTTGTTTGTGTGTGCCATTTCGCGATTGAAATCAAATATACGGTACTTTTGGGATTAAAAAATAATGCGTTGCCAACGCTTAATCTTCCAATCATCATAAAATATCCGGTCTATCTCCACCAATTGAAAGAAGGACCCGATCACGTTGTTAAATACAGGTACTAACCTCTCGTTCTTTGATACAATGTTCATGATTCCTGAATGTACTTCATTGGCTAATAATTTGATTAATTTTCCTTTTCAGACCTATCCGTATTCCGACGCGATCTTATACCACGTATTAGGAGACTAAAATTGCTAAACAAAGCCACGATTACATCAAACAAGTTCATTTCAACCTCTCCAGAATTACATCATGTAAGTACCAGTATTTTCAATGATGTTTGCTGACGACAAAGCTGTGAAAATTATATGAAACCCTTGCAGGAGAACTTGAATAACTTCTAGTGCTATTTTGTGTATATATTCTTGTATTTTTGTGCAATGTCAAATTAAATCCTATTAAGTTGTTGCAGTAAGACAGAAATCCTGGGTTCGATTCCTAGTTGAGACTGTTACTTTTTATTTTTTTGTGTCTTGTTCTGTTTCATGTTTTGTTTAGATATATTAGTATTATCTTCTACTTCAATGATAAATCAATGCTCAATACATCGGTTGTACTGACCCTGTTTTGTATTACTGTCCATTGTCTTTTTGAAAATAAAAAATATTTTGATGTGTGCATAGCTGTGGGTTTTTTTTATTTTCCTTTTCCTGCATTCCAGTATTTTTTATTATGTAATTTTTTTGGGCTAGTGAATGAACGATGTCAGCTGGGTGCAGGTATATTGTCTATGTTTGCCCTTTTTTTAAATGACCTTGAGATTTCTTTATGGTCCACCATATATTTACCTGTCTGGACCAAACGACCGTTTTATCTGTGGTCGTCTGTGGTTAAGGGGGTGACAAAATGGCGCCATACAAAAAGCCCGAAGATATCGATCTAGAGAGTGGTTAATTTATGATCTATAAAGATGGCAAGACAAACTTCCTGTTTAGAAATTGATAAATTAATATCAGTGCTGATGATGGCAAGGTTATCCTGAGTGGATTTTTTTTCCTAAATCCAAATTGAGATGAAGAGAGAAGCTGTTTACTCTCAAGAAAAAATTCTAATCGGTTTTTAATTAATTTTTCATAAAGTTTACTGAGGGTGGATGAAAGAGCGATTGGCCTGTAGTTGGATCCAGAATTTGGTGATTTGTTTGTTTTTAAAATAGGGATGATTATTTGACAACTCCAGTCATCAAGCATTATACCAGTCTGGAAGATTTTATTTAAGATGCTTAAGAAGTGGTTTAGAACATTATCATTACTATTTTTGATTATGCTGTAAGGTATACCATCTCTGCCTGGAGATGAGTCCTTGACTGTTGATAAACAATTTTTTAGCTCAATTAAGGTGAATGGAGAGTCTAGCCAATGATTAGACATAGGAGTATTATAGATGGGCGTTATTTCGTCTAAGTTAGGTACAGAAGGGGGGGCAATTTTGTCCAAGAATTCATCTATCCATTTAGAATGAGACGCTCGAGGAGATGGTGAACTGAAGGAGGAACGAAATCTTCGGATCATAGACCAAACTTCCGAAATTGGAGTGTTCGGAGATACTGAACTGCAGAAGTTGTACCATCCGGATCTTTTTTTTGACCTCAATACCCTTTTGGCATTGGATTCAGCGTTTTTGTATTTAAGATAGTTCTCCATAGTCATATTGTAACGATAGGAAAGAGATTTAGCTTTCCGAATTCTTACTACTTTGGAACATTCCTCATCCCACCAGGGAGTTGGAGGGAGTTTTTTGAGAGATTTAGTTTTAGGGGGAGGATTTGATTTATTTATTGCAGTAATGAGCATTGATTTGAAGTTATTATAATCATCTTTGACGGAAAATGTATCGGTGGCGGGTAAATTGAGTAGGAACTGGTCCATATGAGAGTTAAATTCATCCCATTTGGTGTGTTTTGTTTTAATCTTTGTCGAAATATGAGACTTGTCTGATTGGAAAGAAGTTTGATAAGTAATGGTGATCGGGAAATGATCACTGGAGCAAGGGTCGGGGGACACCACCCACGAGGTGAGAGAAGCTAGACTAGTAGAGCATATCGAGAGATCCACTGCACTGGGGTTTGTGCTGGGGCGTGAGATCCTAGTAGGAGATCCGTCATTCAAAAGGAAAAGGTTGGATTGATCTAGGAAATCCATCACACTTCGACCATCTCGGTCGGAGAAAGCAGAACCCCAGACGGGGGAATGGGCATTAAAATCGCCTAATATAAAGAAAGGAGGGCTTAGTTGACTTACAATTTGCAACCAAATTTGTTTATTGAAGTGGGCTGTTGGGGGAAGATAGACTGAAATAAAGGATGTATCCTTTATTTTAGCTGCAACCATTTGGAAGTCAGCATTGGGGGGTTTGATATTATTTATTGGGGAAAATGATATTGATTTTTTAATAAAAGGGGCAGCACCGCCGCCCGTACCTTCTGGGCGGTCGTCGCGGAGACAGGAATACCCTCCCACATTAAAGTGGGTGGATGGAGTAAACCAAGTCTCCGAGATAGCAGCCAAAGAAATAAAGTTGGAATTTAATAGGTTAAGGAGATCAGATTTGTTAGAAATAGCACTTCGGCTATTCCACTGAAGTATTCTGACATCCTGAAGAGTCATTTTGAATAAATGATTTCAATGTGGAAATAATAGTAGCAGCGTTGGACGGTAGATTAGTTTGAGAAGAAATGAGGTCAATTAGAAGCATAATAAGAGTTTGGATAAATGAAGAATTGTCTTGGGAGAGTTTTTCAGAAAGTTTATGAGAGTTCATTGAGGAGGGATTATAATTATTTGCACACCCATTTGTGGCATTTGAAAGAGATGAACCATTGGGATTTAAGAGCAGTGAGTTGTGTTGTTGCTGATCGTATCCAGGAGCCGGTTTAGAGATAGCATTTTTGTATGTGAATTTAGTTGAACGAGAAGAAGTTGTTGTAGAGGAGGGAAGAGGGTTGGATGAGGAGTTGCTGGATAAAGCCTCAGCAAATGATTTTTTGACAGGCGGGAATAGTTTAGAAGCCTGTAGAAAAGACAAGTTCTGAGAGGCCATAGAAATTTTAATATTTTTTTGGCGAGATTGTTCTGGGCAAGAAGTGTTGATAGCTGTATGTGAGCCTGAGCAGTTAAAACATTTAGGTGAGGAGGAAGAAGGACATTGGTCAGCTGCATGGTTTTCTCCACATTTAAAACATCTGGGTTGAGATCTGCATGCAGCTTTGGTATGACCAAAACGGCAGCAATTGAAGCATTGAGTGGTGGGATAAGTATACATTTCAACTGGTAATGAGTTGAAGAATAAATATATATGGGAGGGAAGAGATTGACCTTCAAAGGTGATAACGACTGATTGGGAGGGCTTCCAAGAAATTATACCCTCAGAGGAGTCCTTGTAATTTAGCCTCCTGGCTTTTATGGGATCGCCAATGTGTTGGGGGGTTGAAAGTGAAGACAGAATTTCTGCGATGGACAGATCGGTCGAGATACCTCTGACCAGGCCCATGCGAGTGACATTGAAAGTAGGGATATATGCCTTAAACTTTGAATTAGATGAAATGAAGATATTTTTGATGAAACTGTTGGCAGCTGACCCTGAGGACGGAGATTCGGAAGCGACCTTCGGCTTTTACACCTCCAGGCTTGATTGAAAGATTCTTGCTATTTGATAGGAATTTGCCAAATTCAAGAGGGTGGATGGTTTTTCCTTGCTCAGTTTTTTGGGCGTATACTATGAGAATGGGCCACGGGAATGAGGAGAATAAAAGTTTGTTGGAGGAAGTTGAGAAAGTGCTGGTGGGGACTGTGAAGTCGAAGGCGAGTCAAGTTTTATTGGGGAAGAAGGAGTAAATTTCCTTTTTTTGGTAGAAGTCAAAATGATAGAATCACTGTCAGAAATTTCTACATTTTCCCTGTCTGGGGGGTCCGGAGAGGGATCTGGGGGCTTTGTAGGGGGTCCAGGAGGGAAATCTTCCTCCATTATTCACAACAGAAAACAACTACAACAATAGTATGGAAAATGACAGAAGTAAAAAAGTTTATAAATATCTGGAAATCAGCAGCGAAAAGTGACTCCTGGAAGATCAGGAGGGAGAAGAAACCTCAAGGCACAACACACTACACTTTTTTTTGCCAGAAAGCAAAAAAGAATCGCATAAAATTATTTTTAGATAGAGCAAAACAAAACAACTGATGACAGCCAAATGTTCGATTCGATCTTTATTATGTTAATAAATATTTTGCATTTTGTGACCACAACATTGTGATAAAAACACGAACATTTTTATGACAATTTCATAAAATTGAAGTATTGATTTGAGTAGGTACTAACTCAATAAAATAAAACTATGGATTTATGTTTTAAAAATTACCTTTCAAATAAATTCTGAGAAATGATATGAGATTCTCACGGTAAATAGAGGATTTCAGCTATACCAAGGCATTCTATTTAGTCATTTGTTATACTATATAAACTTATAAGCGCTGGCCACAAAATAATACCACTAACAAATATTTTTTTTATATTTAACTTTTATTGTATTTAAATGACTACAAGTTTAAGTGTCGCCCTCACTGCAGATGCACAAACTCCAACACTATAAAAAAACTAGCATAAGACCTCGAGTACTATACGAGTGGCGGGTGGCAGAGCGGCACCGCTCACGCTTTTGTTTACGTTGAATGCAATGGAAGTAGGGGATGGGCGAAACGTGTTGCCGCTTGCTCCGCACCGCACACCCAAGAAATTAATTTTCGCTCACCGCCCAGCATCTTTTTAGTTATGTCGAAGCTCTCGTCCAATAAACATTGGCAGAGAAGAGAAAATAGATGAACCTCGAGTGTGAGGAGCTACTCTGTATATGAGGAGTATGTGATTGAATGTTCAATGGACATTCCTGTACATATAATGCAAAACTGTAACTCCTCAGACCTCAGGGATATTCTGTCAGAAAGTCTGAGTATTTCCGCTTTGCAGTAAAATAGAAATAAATTAAATATTTCTCAACGTATCCGAAAACTGTTTTTGAAAGGAGGTGAAATAACGCCTTAACATTTTTTTATTAGAAATAAAAATATATTTTTTGAATTATTAAAATTTTGAATGCAAACATAAAAGAATAACTTGGCTCATTTACGTTTTTTGGAACTAAAATTACTGATAACGAAAAAATGTATAAAAAAACCCACTTATTTTATTAGACAAATGTATTAAAAACATTAATGTCATCTTACTTTTTTGTCTTTTCATATAAAAATAATTATTAAAAAATTCTCATAAGGTTTTTTCAAAGGGCACATTTTAACTCTTATGTGGTGAACTTCTAGATTTGAATATAAAGCGTGGTGTTTTCTCTTTCTAACACCGTGTAGATCATATTTCTCACCACAACTTTTTCTGTGAGACCATACGAGTTGTTCCCAAAAGCAAACAAATCAGACTAAAGGGTTAAATCTTTAAACATATGGTGGTACTCTTTGTAAACTATTCTACTCGTAAATGGGATGAATGCCGTAATAGTTCTTCTTGTGCTTCTCATAAGTCTCATTTCCAAAAATAGCTGGTTTCACTAAAAAAGGGGAGCTTAGCTATTTCATGGGACGACACTTAATGGCACCTGATGGAAAATAACTCCCAGCCGCTTTGAACGTTACCGGCGCAGCTCATCACTCTGCCGCTCTGCCACTTCGTCTCGCCGCTTGTATCGTGCGCGAGGCCAAAGTTTAATCCTCTTCACAAAATATCTTACTGCAACTTTGAAATTTAATTTTAAATTTCAATCAAAAAATTATTTTTTTCCTTAAAAGAAAAATGCATATAATGATTCTCATTATTTTTAACAGGTAAAATAAAACAATCAAATTAAATTGATAAATAAATATATTCATAACTTCTTTTTGTAAGAAATAATATTAACAAACCACCAATACATTTAGATGAAAATAATCAAATATTACATTGGGCTGCTTCAAAACCTTATATTATTATTTGAGCCCTTCAATTGTTGTTAAGAAAGTATGTTCCTTTAACACAAGTACAAAAACTATGAATATGGTGCTGTTCAAAGACAAAAACGCTTCTCACCTCACAAGTGAACAATTATAATTACTATTGCAACTCTCTCTAATTACATTTAATTATAATTACTTTTCTATAGCACACATAAAAAAAAGATGTTTCTCAACAATAAAAAAAATGTAATCACATATGTATATATATTCAGTAATTTTTCTTAGTTACATATTATGACCGCTAAATGATATTGTCAAGCTAATTTATCAAATAAGGCTTTAAATTATGGTACTCAAAATTAATTATTTATATTTATTAACCTATCTGCAAATGCGGACGAAATTGTTCGTCCAAACGAAAAAAACGCCAAAGGAGTATGGACGCACCGGGTATCCACAGCATTTTTTTTTTAAATTATGGAGAGAGGGAAGGTGAATTTATATATTATGGAGAGAGGGAAGGTGAATTTATATATTATGGAGAGAGGGAAGGTTAATTTATATATTATGGAGAGAGGGAAGGTGAATTTATATATTATGGAGAGAGGGAAGGTGAATTTATATATTAACCCCTAGGAAAATTTTGCGAGATATTCTTCACAGACAGTCAACCGTAGTCTTTTTGGGAGATATATCTCCCAGCCTGACACGATCTCATAAAAGTTATGCTATCTTATTTTTTTTTACTGTGAGAAATATGATTTTAAAGTGTTTGAAAGAGAGAATACCGCGCTTTCAGTTTGCATTGCAATGAAAAAAGAAAAAAAACTCAATCCTCATATACACTGCCGTGTAAGAAAAAATATAATATCTTCCTTGAATCACAAGGAAGATACTGACTTACTTCGGTATAAAAGTTTGCAAAAACTCATTCCCCTAGAGGTTAATATTTATGTGTTTTCAAATGTTATATAATATTTTCTTATTCATTCTTTCAATAAAAGCTACATTTTCTAGTTATGTTAAAGTATTACATAATAAGTTGACTTATGTTGTGCTTCACAACAAGAGCTACATAATGTGTTTGAAATGTATGCGTAGCTTCATTTTCTAGTTATGTTAAAGCATTAATACTTTGACTTATGTTGTGCTTCACAACAAAAGCTACGTAATGTGTTTGAAATGTATGCGTAGCTACATTTTCTAGTGATGTTAAAGCATTAATACGTTGACTTACAGTGTGCTTCACAACAAAAGCTACATAATGTGTTTGAAATGTATGCATTAGCTACATTTTCTAGTTATATTAAATCATTAATACGTTGACTTATGTTGTGCTTCACAACAAAAAAGAGATAAGTATAGAGTTTATTATTTTTATTAAGATTTGTTTTCAGTGAAATCAAAAATAAAACAAATTAATGTTGTGTCTGTTCCCTTTATTGCTAAAAAATTATATTGGTTAAAACCCTAGAAAACAAATCTTAATAAATACAACAAGAGATTTTGGAGAAACAACAAATAATAATGACTTGAATGTGTATGCATCTCTTGGATACTACAATTAAATTGTGCTTTAACCAAGTAAACATTACACGGCAGGTACTCAAATACATAATTCATTTTGACTTAATAAGATTTTTTTCGTTTTGGCTTTCTTAGGAAAAATGCTAATAATGCATAATTTTTATCAACTAATTTGGTCAAAGATGTCCTTATTATTTCAAAAGGCTTTTAAAAACCATTCGTGAATCATTTTAAGCTATACTTTTTGGAATAAACTATTGCTATGTGGTTGAAGAAAACAACAACTAAAAACATACAGTGAAACCCACTTACGTATACGGTTCTTAAGGCGATGCACCACATTGTCTTTGCAATCGAGACGCTGACAATAACACTCCTTATGTAAATGGCATTAGGTTTACATTAGCATATAAAGTTGAAATGAAGTTCAAGCACAAATAATTAAATGTTTTCTAAGGAACTTAATTTGCCACATTATACAATAAAAGCATAACCGAAAATGGGTTCATAAGTAGTAGACATTGAACTTTAAAGCAGTTTTTATAGGCCTGATTATCAAATTTTTCTGGGCCTTCAAAAAGACTTATTAAAAAAGTGCTCGATTATTTCAAAGGCCAAGTTCTACTAGCAGTATTTAATTTAGGCATCTAAAATTTTTTTTATGCGATCAAATTTTTAAACCAATAATACATGATTTTGCATTAATTACTTCGCAGTGCTTCGCCTTAACGAGTTTTCAATCTTAACCACCGCTTCTCGGGCCAATTATTTTGCAAAAATTTATATCATTAATAAAGCGTTGAAGACACTTAAGATTTATTTTTTCCATGTCTTAGAAAAAACGTTACAAGAGAGCTTCACTGTAGTGAGATGTTGACAAATTTACCTAACATTATAAGCAATCTTTCTTTAACAAAAATAAGTAATACATATATTATTTATTGGAAAATGTGCATCTAGCATGGTAGCATTTACATAGCAACACTAAAACGTCATGTTATTCTTTTATAAATAAAAAAATTGATTCATCTTTAGAATTGATCGCACCGAGGAACGCTTCAATCTCTAAACATTTAGCTCCTACGTACAAATTGTTTCGTATCTATAATGTTAGCTTACAAAACATTTCTTCGTACACACATCTTAAATTTAATTATTACACGTAAAATAAAGTAATCACATAAATCCAATTTACATACATTTAACAGTAGCCTAGTCCAGGACACTCACCGGCTATTCGCAATGATCCTTTTACAAAGTGTTTCGCTTTGGAAGTAAATATACCGGTGATAGTCCCACAAATAATAATCAAATATAAAGTTATATATTTTTTTCATATTTTTTGTATAAAAAGCTATAGAAAATCTCCAAGGAATTTTAAAATCATCTATTATTTATATATAAGTATTAAATATCATGATTCTTTTAAGGACAGCACGTCATATTCCATACAGTCTGACAAATAAATGTAGAAAAAATTGAGGCACGGTAATCATCGAAATTTCTTATGGCAACACCAAGAGGGTTAAAAAATGAAAGAATCTCACTTGAAAATAGCACTGTGGGTCCAGGAACACATTGTTCACATTAAAGTATAGAATGTATTCACAATTTAGTACTTGAAAATGAGATGATTCTACAAAATTTTCAATTAGGTAATTATTTAAATTTTGAACTAGTTATATGTAATAGGGTTCTACATTTATTATTGTCAAACTGTACGTATACCGAAAGGGCTTTAAATCCCAAATTCAAAATGACAGAAATTTTCATAAATAATAATTAGTTTTATAGATGACCTGGACATACATTTTACCTAAATATTGCTTTACAGTGTTCATTCAAATCAAATACTCCATAACTTTGAGACTTTATTTGTCTACATATTTTCACGCGTTTTCTAGGTAAAGTACTCTATTGAAAAAATTGGTTATATTACAGGAACAAACCATCAACATGTTCTGTTGCAGTTTTTTTTTCACGAATAGAGTTCTTTACGTAGAGCAAACAAACATCACAATTTGCTTAAAGCGGATTTATAAATTAATGGAATAGGGTTTGTAAATAAAGTAAATGTACAAGGGGTTTATAATATCAGTGTCAGTTAACTCCTAATTAAAAATGGACTTGTTTAGTTAACAATGCCACAAAGACCACAATCAATAAATTCAGCATCAACCAAGAAAATTTTGAAAACCTCCGAAAAAGGGAAATTTTTTAAATCCACACAGTGATTGCGATTCTAGTCTAGTTTTAGATATAGTTAGCGACGAAGACCAAATCACTGAACGTAATACAAACTATACGCGGAAAAATGCACCGAAGCAAGTCTGCTCTCACACAATGCTAAGCTATTACACAATATAGTAATCACACCAAACAGATAATCCTTAAAAGTGCACCGAACTTTACCGACGGACTTAACCCTTAGCAGCCGGAGCCCTGCAATTGCAGTGTTGAAGAATTGTGCGCACGCACGTCACGAAGCACTGCAATTACAGTGTCGACCATGTGCATTCATTTTGCCTTTGCATATTACTTCTACTGGGTTCGTTAAACACAAAAATCAAAATTCACTTTATCAAGTATGGTATTGTCTTCATGTTGCCCTTAAAAAAATGTATTTTTATTTATTGAATATTCTTGCCGACTCCTATGGGTTAACTTGTACAGACAGACAATGTGTATGCTGTGCGAACGATTATCAGGCAATAATTAAACATTTAGAAAGACGCAAACACATTAATACAGGCACAAATGATTTCATACACTTTATTTTGCCCTTTTGACTGCAATATAATTTATTTGCTTGTTGTAATGCTGCCTCGCCATGTCAGCCGCAATTAAAATGTTCAAGAAAGAAATTCGATATTTAAAAATGTTTTATCAACCTGTTGACCGTGATCTTGAGAAAAAATTACACGCTGATAAATCGTAAAAAACTTATTCCAAAGCCATCAGAGAAGCTTTATACATCAATCAAATAAAAAGTATTTTCTAAAACAATATTTAGTGCAAGCGATTCTGAACATATTCTTCATACAGTTTATTTGTACATAAGGATTAAAATGGCTTAAAAAACATTTTCATCAATTTTTGTATGGAGGACACCGGTGTCCCATCCAGTGGACAGGTATCATCGGAAGTTGTAAACTAAGTAATTTGGATGCACAGACACGACACACTTCTATGGGTATATCTCTTCAGTGGGAGTAATCACAAACCCACGCTAAAATGCAACGCAACCATTCCTATTATCATTATATCGTCAACAACAACAAACAACACAACGTTCACAATGTTCTGGATAATGATTGATAGTTCTATAAATACTTCTAAATTTGTCATCCGGTCTTTTCAAACACTGGCGCAGTCGTGCATTACTGAAAACCAAATTAAACTACTACGAGCTAAGGAGCTAGGGAGCGTGGCGTTAATCTTTCTGTTTTCTGTTCTTCTTGTGTGATTTACTGTGCAGGCGACGGGCATAGCTCTGGGCGAGCGAGTTGACGATGGAGACGAGGAACAGGGCAACCATGAGGAGGACCAGCTTCTCGAAGATGGCGGAGAGTTTGGAAGCGGGGGCGTGATGTCCAGTGCCCGAGTGGAGACGCGTGCGCTGGTTCTGCAGCATGCCGAGGAGGGGTTCCTCCAGTTTAGCTCCAAAGCCACCGGGGACGTTGTGCAGCCATCCCAGCGCCTCGCTGAAATATAAATAGACAGTTAATAACACACATTTTACAGTCTGACATATGTATAGAAAAAATGCGCTGCAATTATTTAAATGGCAACGCCAAGATGGTTCAAAGGTAAAATAATGTAATTTTAATAAAGCACTATGGACCAGGTACTCATTTTCAGCAAGTATTATTTATACACATTAGAGCTTGTTATTTTTTCTGACTGACTTCTTCTGTCATTCGCATTTGCGTCATATATTCTCTTTTCTTCGTTCATTCGCTCATGCCCAAACCATCTAAGCGTTCTTTTCTTAATCTTACTCACTATACTTACATCAGCCTTGCATTCTTTGCGGATCTCCACATTTCTAACACAATCATATATGGTTTTTTTTAAATGTATTTATAAAACAACCATCTCATTAGACATTAAACAACATAATATAAACTATGTGAAAGAGACACCAATCAAAAATAAAAATGTATTATTTTTTTATGGAAATGCCTTTTTTCATCTCAAATCCAATCACATTACAATATATATAGACGCACTGTAGAAATCTCAAAGTCACAAGCCAAAAGCAAGTCAATTGTTTTAGTACCAAACTGCCAAGCGTTACGTAGTGTTGTAAGTAAATTGCATTATAAAGTGCCAAAATGCCCTCATGTGTGATAAGAAAATGTTTTTATCACTAGTAAAGGCCAATAAATAACATTTCATTTGTAAATACAAACTAATCATTTTATTATTACAAAAATAGAATTATTTTGATTGTTTACCGAAGAACATAGCAACACATCATAATAATAATCAGATAACTTGTATAGCGCCATCTTTGTGAAAAATCACCTCAAAAAAAGTCCGTCTTCATCTTATAGTGTAAGCAAGTAAGTATATATTGTTATCTCTGTCACATCCGTGATGTAGAATGTAGTATACGACAATTGCGCCCGCTATTGTTTATTCGTACATATTTTTTTAATGTCTATCTTTGCTATACATGAACGTTTGAATTAAGAATTTACTTGAAACATAAGAGTGTTTCTTACTTGCCACATTTTATCTTGACTTTGTGAGACAATAGCAAGTCAAGATGTATTGTATGCAGGGTGGTAACACTTCAATCGAAAATTTGAATTTATTCCATTGACTTTCAGAGTTTTTCATTGGTGTATAGTATAATAATAGGCTCCGGATGAGAATTACTGTCTATATCAGGGGTCTCCAAACTTTTCAGCCGGAGGGCCACATTGACTACTCCAGTGAGTTCGGAGGGCCAAAACCGTTTTAATTTCTAGACACCCATATTTTCTGTCCTAGGGAGGGGGGGGGTTAGACAATAGAATTTTCAGGGATGAAAATATAGCTTTAGATAACGTAGCTTTGAAGATAATTTTTGATACTCGTTTCTCAGACCTTGATATCATTGCCAATCAAATAAAGATTTTTCAAAAAAATCCTCTTGATATATTCGCGCGATACTTGTGGACGCAATGTATCGGTGCCAAGTACCTCGCCAACGAGCATATTTATTTATTCGCACGAAAAAATTCGCGGAGTTTTCGCCCCTTCTGAGCAAGGTCTTAGCCATTAGCTGTCGCGGATCCTTGATGACACTGGTCATAAGATGTCGCGGGCCGTATGGAAGACTCTGGCGGGCCGGATACGGCCCGCGGGCCGTAGTTTGGAGACCCCTGGTCTATATATTAACATATCTATGGTTTTTTAGGATCAATTTGTTTCATATAAAAAGCCCGAAGTTATCAATCTAGTGAGTGGTTTATTTATTTATGATTGTATGTAACGTCATTGGTCAAATATCAATTTTACAAATTCGGGAGTCTAGCATAACCTCGCATCTGAATTTTTCAGAAATTGACATTACTCAGTGTAATAGTAATTAAAAAAAAAATTGTTGAATTTTTCAAATTTGTGCATTTTATTGTCAAACTGTACATCGTTAAATCATTTTTCAAAAGATTCGATACATGTTAAAGTAATTCAGGTTACTCTTTACAAATATCTGTTTTTATTGTATTCCAACAAGTTGTCTTGACATATTTGGCAGATTTCCCAGAAAACTTGAGGCAATAACCTACAAAACAAAATTACTACTACTTCCTATATATAAAATCTATTATTACAGTCCAGACAGACAGCATTCTATTGTTATATTTAAGAGGAAGCTACAAGCCAAAAATGTGTATATTATTGGTATACGCTATTGGCTATTATATCGTAGGTAATAGGAATTAGAATCGCTTGACAAACGGTGTCTAGAAAACGTTCGATTTCAAGCACAAAACTGGTTTTTATTTATTTTTAAATAATTTTATAAGAAAGCAAAAAATTTAATCAAGTGAAACTGTCACAGATAATCTTAGCTATTATACTGTATTTTTTTAAAGTTGTTTCCTTTACGCGTTCATACATTTCTAAGGAAAAAATTATTTTTTTTAGTTAGTTTACATTTAATTTTTTATTGAGTAATTTATTTTTTTATTTGTATTCTACTCAAGCAAAACGATAGGAAACCCTTCAATTTATCTAAAGCATATTTTTTGGTATTCATAATGTACACCAATTCGTTATAAAGATTAATCAAAATAGTGATTTAGAATTAAGCTTCGCCTTAAAGAAGAAAACTATCACGCCTGTGGATCATGCCTCTCTACAGAGGTAAAGGATTGCGCATGAAACATGGAAACCATAAGGCTATTAGCCTTCTAAGTTAAGTTGGCAAGCCATATTATGAAAGAATATTGGTTGTAATGCTAAATGGTCCTGTTCGTGATGGGGCACCGCAGTGTTGAATACCGTCCCAAAATAAAAACACAGGGTCAAATAAGGAATGTTTCTAGGTGGTTTCACAAGTGGAAGGAGAAGTATTGACCAGATTTTCTCACTGAAGCAGAGAAATTTCTAGCAAAAAACCAGAAACTTTTCTATGCATTTGTTGATATACAAAAATACCATACTGGGTTTCTTAGAAAAGCTATGGAATGTAACTTTTTATGTTCCTGAAAGATCTCAATAATAAATTTAATTGAAAGCATTAGATTAACCACTTAATGCTAGGGGCTTTATTATAAAAAGTGTTTAAAAAAAAATCAGGTTAAATAAAACGATGCATTCATACATGCACGAAAATGTGAAAACAATATGGTAAAAACAAAATAAGCAGCTCGAAAACACGACCGATCTCTGAGGCAAATTCAAACAGCATAAAATACATCGGTAACTTTAGACAAGCTTTACTCGTGTTAGCTAAAAACAGGCTAGCAGAAATTGGAACGCATTTAGCGCACGAGCGTGACTCTTTAATGGAATGATCGATGCAATTTATTTTTGCGAGTTTTGCATTTTTTTATGGAGTGATTTTTTTTTACCTGATAAGTTTCTCATTGAAAGCCACAATGACAAACATCTTCTGTATGTGCATCTTGATGATAGCCTTGCCGATCAAGGTGGCCCCGAAGAAGGTCCAGAAGGGCACCAGGAAGTGTCCGCAGGTAAGGCCGGCCAGGTCAAACAGCGGGTTGGGGATGGAGGCGCAGGCCAGGATGCCGAAGAAGCCCACCTTCTCCACCAGCTGCTGGACAAGGGCCTTGCCGCGGTCCAGCAGCGTGGCCTGGGCTCCGCAGGCGTTGGCGGCCGGCAGGGCCACGGGTTTGTGGGCCAGGCGCGCCGTGCGGGCCATGAAGTAGGGGGGCAGCTCGCCCAGGGCGGTGCCTAACCCCCATAGCATGGCTTCTACGCGTACCTGAAAATAATTACATTCGTCAGCTAATATTTAATTATTAACGCACTTTTTATTTCTTTTTATACATAACTGAACTGTCCCAGAAACCATCTTTTGTTTTTTTTTTAATGATAAAATGAAGATGTCCAGTGACTACTACACACTTACTATTACACAGTTCCAGGGGTGAGAAGTGGAATGTCAATCGAAAAAAATGAATGTTAATACATATTGCCAATGTATGTAATAAATTTGCCAGTACCCACCTATTCTGAAGCAGTTGATACAATATTGTTTTAAATTTTAAATTATTTATTTACACTTTCTTTTTTTTAAAGATCATTAAAAATTTTATAATCAACTCTAAACGCAGTCCATTGTTTATAAGTAGACTTAAAAAGTAAACAATGAAAGCAAAAGTACCTATAAATTCATTTTATTGCACCCGCAAATACACTTAATACCATTGCAGCATATTTTGGGAGGTCATTGACCAAAAGACGCCCGTAGACGAGCTGCCACTGCATATTTTCCAGAAATTCCGCACCAAAATAAATCCTGACTTCTGGTATAACATTGTGGAATCCGAAAGCTTATCAATGCAGGCAATTCTGGACTATCAAAAGCATAATTTAAAATTTTATACATAAATCAATAAACATTATAGACTTGACAAATTTTTTAAAGAGACAATTAGATTATATGATTTAAGATTTTCACGGCCAAAAGTATTTTTGTTATTTGTTCTCTATATGCCGTGTTAGCGCAACACGGCATAATACCCCAAAAACAAATAACAAAAAAGAGAATTAGATTGTTTGGACACAGAGCAAAGGAACAAAGAAAGGAGTGTAAGGAGAATATATGACACCAAGGTGAATGGTAGAAGAGGTCGAGGATGCCAATCTTGGTACGATCAAGTGTATCAATACCGAGTCATTTGGAACATTTTGTTTTAAACAATTCAATTATTATTGTGATTCATTTTTAGGGTATTATGTCGTGTTGCGCTGCCTCCTTCTTTAGCCATCGTTTGGGACAGCGTTGCAGTGTCCATCATCAGGGCAGATGTGTAATGTATTGTTGAATACATGCAAATTATGATTGAATATTAGCGAGATGAACTTACTTTGGACATAATATTCCATATTGAGGTCTCCCAACTAGGATCAATGTTTTCCGGACAAACAATTCTGAAAACAAAGTAAACATTAAAACTCATATTAGCAAATAAATTCACAAATTATTAAAGAAGCAAATCGTCCATCTAAGTTCAGAATGAGTCAAATATTTCAAAGTACGTTTTTTTACGCATTCAGTTGAACAGCACAAGTCAAATTTTAAAACTGACCAACGACTGCTTGTACTGCGAATGAACTGTCCCCAGTACATAAGCAAACAAGAGCGCATACATATATCCATGCATAGTTTTTATCCTTCTTTTTGGTTCTTCCGCTGACTTACAACGAGGAAATAATATTTATATAAAAATTTCAATGATATGAAATTTTCAGACATGGTCAAAAAAAGTGAGGAGTCAAATGAATTTAGAATTATTTGAATCAATTCTGAGCAATATACTGAATCATTTCATTTGTATATAAAACATGAAGGAGCTCAGGAAGGATGCGCTTTCCTTTAAACCCCCAGGCCTCTGGCATATTCTATCAGAAGGTTAGAGTATTTCGCTTTGCAATAAAATGTATCTGAATCTTGCTCATTTCATATAACAATAATTTATAAAAATTCACATATTCTTTGTTTTTTTTTTAAATATTGTCGGAACTTTTGGTTTTATAGAGTTGCGCATTTTAATTCTTCTGTGGTTAACTTCTAGATTTGAATATAAAGCGTGGTGTTCTCAATGTTATGAAGTCCAAATATTAGTACGTATTATAATATTTTTATGGTAGTTTTAGAATAGATGTACACTAGATATAAAATGTTAAATTTTATAACTAAATAAAATATACTTTATAAAAACAAAAATTGTCAGTAAGGGACACAACAATTTCTATGAAACTATATGAGCTGTTCCTAAAAGCGAACAAATTAGCCTTGTACAACCGTTGCAAACTGGCGCCAGGTTTTGTTCACAGGGAATGTAATAAAGGGGTTCAGAATTGTATGGTTGGTACTCACTCGTCGGGATATGGAGGACTAGGGAAATTAAGGCCGCCGCACTCGTAGGCCGCCAGCGTGACCTGCGCGATGTGCGGCCCGAGGTACAGCAAGAAGGTGTGCAGGCCGGTGCCCAGCCCCACCGAGGACAGGATTCCCAGGGCCACCCACCAGCCCCACCACAGGGCGGACGATAGACCCACCTGAAATACACATACAGACATTAGTCATCCATACAATCATTATACATTAATTAACTGCAGCAGGTAGGTATGAAGACATGTACCTTGTGATAGAACCCAGATCGTACAGCTAGAATATATTCAATTTTGTTAGGGACTAGCGCAGACCTGTGAAAAATCTCTAGATATTACAATTGCGGGATTAGCGAAGCTGTAAAGAAAACTGAAAAAGATTCAGTCGCCCTTGCCGGGGCTGTGTTCTACCAGCTAATTCGACCCTATCAACTTCGGTCATGTTTTTTAATGCATATTTGTACTGGTTGGAATAATGAATTAGCTTGAGAGCCTTACCCATCGACCACGGAGACCTAGACAAGAACCCAGTGAAAAGAAACGAAATGGCACCCTCGAAATGTGACACCGGAACATCGGTGTCCGCGGTTCTCTACGCAGAGCAGAACCGTGAGGGCTGGAGGAGTGGAGTGGTTCACCAGGGCTATTGAAGAGGGGATCACGATCCTCAGTAGCGAGGCAACAATTCACACCTCACACACTTTACTAATTAAATAACAAGAAAGTATTTGTCTTACCTCTAATATAGGTTGATGCGGGCCATTTATCTGGAACAATATCACTACTAGTGTGGACAGTATTAAGCTAAATATAACTAATCCCTTGTACGCTGGGAGCCTGAAACAAACATAAAACACCAAATTACAAAAAGCACAAAACAAATACATGATTATTTTTAAAAGTACCAAAGAAGTCAACGACTCAAGAAGAGATGAATCTACAAGCATTCTTTACAGATGTCTCCGATTCAATGTAAGATATGTGCGTAAATTACCCCTCGGCGGCCTGCAGCAGCAGGGTCCACACCTCCTTGCCGAAGTATTCCAGCGTGGTGAGGGGGTGTCGCCAGAGCACCAGGTGCGAGCAATCCACCTCCGGATTGTGGTCCCCGGCTCCCGTGCCATTGTTCTTTCCCCGTCCTGGTCCTGACCATTCTCTGCAGACAAATTATCATTATTAGGTATGTCTATGTAAGTAGGATTTACACATATTTCGTTTACTGTGCCTGTCTCTCTCACCAGGGATATATTGTATGGAGACAGGCTACTTAATAAATATTTTATTTTAATAATAGGTACACTTTTTGATAAGCTTAATTTCGTACATTTTCACCTCGAGGGGGACGCGGTACAAATATCACTTCCTAAACTCTATCTAATTATTTACAAAAATTACCTTAAAAAACTACAAATTAAGTTTACAAGTTTTTAAAGCTACAAGTTTTATTAATAACAGTCTTAAAATTAGGTTTCATGTCCGATAGTTGAATTCGCAGAACTGGAGAGGTATCCTGTCTAGTTCTGAACTTATTTTTGGTGTAGACGTAAGCTGAAAAGCCAGTTTCGCATCGGTGAGTTGAGACAGAGGGAAGCGGAGTCATGATAGCCTGGTTTCTGTAGCACGGCCCATGCCCTAACTCTCGGAACCCATATGACCTTTCAAGAACACCTTTTAGGAACCACTGATCTACAATACCGCGTGAGTGTGAAAGGTTTCTGCCTTTTTGTACAGCAGCAGCTTGATGCATTTTGCACTAGTACATGAAATAATTTACAGATCAAGTGACTAACAGACTAGCCCAGCTTTGCAATTTGATTTGATATATGATAGTCTAAAAAGATGGGTTTTAAGCAGAGATGTGCAAAATGGGTACCCAAAACCATTTGAAATGCAAAATGGAAATGGGTCAAAATTTTTCCATTTGAAAATGCAAAATGCAAAATGGTTTTTAGAAAAGCATTTCAAACATAGACATATGAATATTAGTAGACCTGCCCTAAGTGATTAAAAGCGTATTATCCCCACTTCCCATACCGGTTCCATTGAGCCGGCTGGGCTCGCGTACGGCCTCAAGTGATATTTGAAAACGTGACGTCATCATTCTTGTGCGAACTATGGTCGAGGCATCATCGGTTCATTTTACGAAATAACACGGCAAAATGTTTACTTGTACTATGAAAACTGGTAAAAATAGATGCGAAAAAAGAGAATAAACCCAATTGTCGTATTACATTCCATATATAAGCATTATTTTATTTTATTTTAAGCATATTCACATCGTATAATATGAATCAGTTGTTACTATCACATCGAGAAACGTCTGGACGCGAAACACAAAGCTGGTTGGTTGCTGGGAAGTAAATTATGAACATTTATAAAAGTGTCTTAACTAAATACTCTGAAACTAACTACGACTCTGAATATAGAAGCTGCCTTACTTTGCCGAATTTGGACTTCGCAAATTTGTTCATAACGTGGCGAGTAATTTGCGCTCCCATGTAAAAATGTCTATTCATTCAAAGCAGATTTTACTTTTAAGAAGTAAATGGTGATATTATAATGCGAGATGCCTATTTACTGTCAGATTGATTTATTGACGAATCACAGTCATCTTCACTCCCTTCGTTCTTCAACAGTTGATTTTACCCCTCGCCTTTATCTTCTCGTCTATTAATTCCTATGTCTGTGATTTCAAATGTAAAATGCAAAATACCTATTTTCAAAATGCATTGAAAATGCAAAATGGTTTCTCAGGTCAAACAATCAAAATAATTATAGAATTTTTAAACAATTTTGTCATTTAATAATGGACATCAATGTAGAACAAACATATTACATGATGGTAAATCCAAAAACACCACGACTACAGATTATATGAAACCACAAAAAATTTTCGCGGCACTAATGTTGTCAACGTAAAAACATAGAAACTGCTATCTAACATTTAATATTACAGCGTCATGGCCCCATGTTCAGTATTTTTTGTAATGGTATCACTCAATTGCCAGGGCTCCTACGAGGGAGCAACTTGACAAATGGAAATTATCTCTCATAGCGAGGTTGAGGACCGGCTGATATTTGGGGCTTATGAAAAAAAGATGAGTGGAGATAGTAGGAAGAATGTTGCAAAAAAGCATTTAAAATGGAAAATGCATTGAGAAAAGCATTTAAAATGCAAAATGGAAAATACCCATTTTGCATTTCCATTTGAAATGGATTTATTTGAAATAAAGCACATCTCTGGTTTTAAGTTCAGATCTGAATTCTGTGGAGTCCGTAATTATTATTAAATCATGTGAAACATTGTACTATGATTTGTTCATTAGCAATAAATATGTCATATGGATGATTTGATACTCTGCTAAAATAATTTCGATTACTAATTTTCAGTGTTAGGGATTAGCCCTGTTGCACTTCCTCCCCCTTTAGCCAACTTTTCAGACAGCCTTGCAATGTCCAGCATCTGTTATTCCCCCAAAAAGTAAAAAGTCATAACATTTCATATATCTATCATGCTAAGCACAAGTCAGAAACAAAAACCTTTCAGAAGAGCGTTTTTAAATTATTTTTGAGATTTTTTATTTTGATATCACATATTGTCCCAGAGAAAAATTAAATAATAAAGCAATTACTTGACGGCCTTAGCGGTCGAGGGGAAAGGGTCTCGACTAGCAATCCGGAGGTTGAGGGTTCAAATCCTGGGGTGCGCAAGTGGATTTTATTTGATTGATTTGTGTCAATTCACAACTTAATCATTTAAAATAATGTAAGGTGGCTATAATATACTTGTGGCATGTTCCAGAGTAGAAGATACTCTCAGTATCACCCTGGTGTAAGACCACCATTCAGAATTGATATGGCTTTAGTCATGTTTGGCAACAACATCTGAATAGCAAGATACTTCCCCACCTTCCTCTTCCCCCTCACTAACTTCAGCATTGCAACATACCCCAATTGGGGATACTATAGTCTCAGGATACTATCTTGATCCAGGCGGTTGGGAACAGTTGGGACTCTTGTGCGGTATTCACATAAAAAAAAAAAAATTGAAACTGACGGTTTGTGTAGTCGGCACATGGAATATTTATTGATTAATATTTTGTAAAATATCTGGAATTTTAATTTTTTATATAATTTTACAACAAAAAAATATTGATTTATGGGGATTTTTTTTTAACGTTTATTGTACTCAAAAGTAAATAAAATATAAAAGAGTAAATTGATCAAAATACATAAAACGAGTTGTCGTCTAAACTGAAATACCTTACTACATATCATATTCATTTATTTGACATTCAACGACTAACAGCCAGAAACTCAAAACTCACTTCTTCACATCATGCTGTTTGTTCGCATAAGGGCTCAATTGTCCTTGTCTGATGTATTCTTTGCGTAAACTTTCAGCTTCACATACAATTATATATCCAGTGATTTATCACGGGTCTGAGCTAGTCTCTAAATAGTACAAAACAAAGTCGCTATCCGCGTCTGTCTGTGCGCTTAGTTCTTCTAAACTACGCAACGGATTTTCATTATCATTTAGAGAATTTCTTCCGGAAGGTTTATGCATATAATACATGCATTTTATATTTATAGAAAGTAAAGAAAAGTCTCCGAGCAAAGCCGGGTGCACGTCAGTTAGTATGTGATAAATTAGCAATCTAAACATTGCGCGTGACTTCCATGATTATGCAAGCTATTTAAGCTGAGTACATTAATCTTGCAATTCGTATTGCGTTATGTAAACAATAACATAATAATAATTTGCATTACATTAACTCAGTTTATTTTCCGCAATTCAGCGTGACAATACAGCAATAAAATATTGCAATAAACTTATGATAGAACAATTTTATTTACACTGAATGCACTGAAAACAGGAAAGTTTATTCAAATAAATTGGGATAAAATTTTACAGAGTTTGATATAAAAAATGACAAGATATTTTAGACAAGTTTTCTCATTTTTATAACTCAATAGATATCGATTGTTAACATGCATTTTGGCAGTTATCACCAGAGTCAACAAAAAACTGAGGTATGGAACAACTTTACGACAATGTTTATCTTTTACCTAGTATAAAGGGTTCAATACACTATTTCAATGTTACTTTGGAATCAATTCACAAAAAGTTTTAGATAAATAATATAGGATAAGATTAGATAGGACTTACTAACTAAAATATGATAAATACTCTTGCCCGTTGTACCCAATTCTTAATTCAAGATCTGGTGACCAAATAGGGCTAAAGTGATTTCAAGAAACCTTTTGATCCTGAATGGTGATCTTTCACAAAAATTTGTACAATATAAGAATACCACTGATAGCTCTGTTGCTATCTCTCCTTCGTTCATATCAATAACGCATATTATATCAGAAAGAGAGGTGAAACAATGAAACTCTCAATGGCAGGACCACAAAAATTTAACATGGTCTAACTTATAAATGTTGATTATTGATTGGACAATCATGATTATTGAGTCGTATTTGAGAGGGGGTTGCAGGGCAAGATCAACTTGTCAGATATGCTCAAATGATTAGACAAAAAATTACCATTACTAGTTGTAACATAGTCAAAAAATGTTCATGATGGAAAGTGATAAACATCTTTAAAACATTTAATCCATAGACATAAACTGACAACAGAACATCTTAACCATCAGAAACAAATAAAAAATATTTAAGATTCAAGGAATTGAATTTGTACCTATCTTAAATAAAAAATTTAAAAAATTTCTGCATCAAAAACCACTGTAAAACCCACTTGTAATATGTATAATATATTTGTGAAACATTACCCCTGTGGCGATTTGTCTGCGTGCACATCCCCGTTGCTCCTCTGCGTCAGCGGCATGGCTGGAGATTGAGTGGCGCTCTCCGCCCCGCCAGCGACCAGCTTGTGGTAGCCCAGGCGAGACAACTGAACAATAATTAAACCAATATTAATTTCATTGATCGCAAACAAAGAAAATCTTTTTTTAGACATGAATTTGGATTCACAGAAAATTATGAAGCAGGGATTTGGATTTAAAGATACAATGTTTAGGTAAAACAACTAAACTAGTGGACACATACCTGATCAAGTCATCCAAGTAATCAGTAATCAAAACATAATCAAATTAAAATTAGTCAAGTCAGCATGAAATAATTCCATTAAAAAACATGTTGAAATCATTAATAATTTAAAAGTCATCATTTTTACTATATCATTATTTTGGAATCATGCCCATCATTAAACTCAACAATCAGAATCTGCTGACTTACTATAAATTTAAAAATTTTGATAAAGTAAAAAACGAGCCGATAAGTTTTACCAATTCCATGCATTATTCTGATTATTAATATTTTAAAACTTAGAAGAATAATAAAAATGAAAATGGGAGCTCAAGTTATAAATCCGAAGCATAATACAAAGACTGATTCAAAAGAAACTGACTTGTTGCGGAACCCTTTGGCATTTTATAATACAGATTTTGAAAACTTTGCATATTGGAAATCAGAATGATTGCCATTAAATATGAAATATCGAAAATCTCTTTTGTTATTTATATGTTTTCAGAATCATCATTTGGAAGCGTACCCTTATTAAACAGAACCCATGCAAAATATCAATCATAGCGCACATAAAGAAAGCACGAAATACAATGTTTAAGGTAAAACCAATAAATGTTGTCGATTTTCATCATTAAGTTAAAACAAAATTTAGTCAAGAAAACTATTCGTCCAGTAACCATGTCAGACCATGCGTCAGATCTGGTAGTTCCGATTTTTTGCTGAGGTGTTTATCATATTTAACCCTTGGGACCTTCTAAGACCCAAACAGTCCCAAATGCCGTGCGCGCATTATACTCTCCTAAGACCATATTTGTCCCAGAACGACCGCACATTATTAAAATGCATATATCTCTCTTCCTCTCATCTAAAAATTAATTATTTCTTTTATGTCAGAAAGAGAACGAAATAGTGCTTGTTTGAAAAAATGGAAGCTTGTAGAAGGTTCGATCCGTGCAAATCAACAACGTCTCAAGGGTTAATTTTTTTTATTTATTAATTTTAATTTAGTAATTTGTACATCAAGGTTACAAATTACTAATTAATTGTTACAAACATATACGCTATATTTTCTCCTGCTTGATGCGGCTCCTACACAACATCTTGAACCTTCCAATTGGTGCAGACTTTAAGTTTTCCGGCAGCGCATTATAGTACTTCATCCCTTTGTATATTGGCCCAATGAATAATCTAAGTTTCCGACCTCGAGCGCAACATTTTCAAAAATCAAGAAAACCACGAAATTTTCTACCTTTCTTCAGTTTTTGGCGATTTTAAACCTGAAGAACCAGTTTTCGACTATAACCATATGGTACGTTTTCAAAGTAGACTAAATATGCTACAATTTGAGTTCAAAATTGTCTCTATAGACCCAATAGTTTCCAAAACACCTTTTTTTAAAATTTATCAATTTTTTAAAACTCAGAATTTTTTTGCAATATTTTGTTGTTCTGCGGGAATTTGACAATGTTGCATCTATCAATCAATATGGCATCTTTATTATTTTAGACAGCTGTAGGTCAAGTGATCCTTGTATATCTCTCCCCACCACTCTCTCCCCCTCAAGGTCAGGCCCTTCGTAGAACATCAGTTTGCGTCTGACACACATGTTCAAGTCGCAGCACCTTCCGATTTCCACAACGGATTTCACTATGTCCATCACCAGGAAGTGAAAGGTAGAAACTTTGGTGTTTTTTTTAAATTTTTACAATGTTGCTTCGGCGCTCGAGGTCGGAAACTTAAATTATTCATTGGACCAATATCATAAACTCGGCAAAAAATCAAAACTACCAGATCTGACGCAAAGTATCCCCCCTTTCAAGCGACAAGGTTACTGGACTATATTGGTATTTTATAAAATGGAAACCTTTAGAATGCATCAAATATAGATCTCAACAAAAAGGGGCTGCGCTGAGAAAGTGAAAATTTTTCTACAATTAAATTAGCAAAATCACTTGAAACATGTTTATTGTATTATTGATTGAAACTCAACATGGCACATGTTTCTATAATTCTTTTTACGAATATGTAAGCGGCTGATTCGAAACTTTGAAAAAAAAACAAAAGTTTTACGCTAACTCCTTTTGCAAAACAGAACCAAGTGGGCCGCACGAAAACACTCTCAGGCCACACGAATTGGGCTCGCGGGTCGCAGGTTGCACATCACTGATCTGTATATTCAAATCAATATTAATATTCGAGTGCAATCAGGTTGCCGTTGCATCAAGATTAGATTTATTATCATTATATTCAACAAGATGCATTGTTCACGGCTATAATTAGTGCATTAAATCCCATGTTTTGCATACGATTTACATCATTACTAAGGTGCAATTTAAAAGATCTACATGATATTTATGCATTCAGATGCTATCAGAGGAGGCCAATATACCGTATACTTACTAACTGGGGTAAACATAACATGCAGTTCACTCGTTTAGATAGAGATTAAAAAAAAAACAAATATGTACATTACGAACATAAAAAAGAATTTTATAGGTACAATGTTTGAAGGAGGAAACATAAACATATTTATGTTTGGTATATATTAAGTATATGAACCCACGCTGAAAAGTAAATCGTGCAGTGTTCAAAACAGGATAAAAATAAATTTTCTAGAAGTACATTTTCATAATTCCATTGAAAATATTCAAAAGAAAAAATATGTATTTGATAAAAGTCTTGTGGCAAGTAGTCGAGTTTATGTACTTAGGAAGCATGTTTGCTCTAAATGTTGATAAGGACATTGACAGAATATTTCTTCAAATTATGCGGTAGTCATTGATAAGACATTCTTCAAATGAAGCAAAGTTAGCTGTATGAGGTCTAACTGTATGCGGTGTATGAGGTCTAACTGTATGCGGTCTAACTGTATGCGGTGTATGAGGTCTTTTTTTTTTTTTTTTTTTTTTTTTATATTAACTCCACACAGGAGGCCCTGAAGAAAATAATTTCCCCCAACTGGTCAAGTAGTCAACCTGGTCTAACTGTATGCGGTCTAACTGTATGCGGTGTATGAGGTCTAACTGTATGCGGTCTAACTGTATGCGGTCTAACTGTATGCGGTGTATGAGGTCTAACTGTATGCGGTCTAACTGTATGCGGTGTATGAGGTCTAACTGTATGCGGTGTATGAGGTCAGCCAGTCATCTATGGTTATTAGTTTGTACCCCATCACACGTTGCTGTGGCTCAGCCTATCTGTGCAGATAGAGAAACAATCGCACGTGCTTTAAAGTCCATCAGATGGACCTGTTGTTCAAAAAAGCATGTTTGTCCAACAGAGGGGCTGTTTTTTTTTTTTTTTAAAGGCATGTTTTTACCTGTCACAGGTGAAATCTATACAATATAGATATTTATTTATTTTTATTTATCTATTGATTTTATTTATTGATTTTATTTTAGTAATTTGTACATTTAAGTTTACAAATGACTAATTAATTGTTACATATAAATATACTATGTTTTATTTTTTTTCTTGCTTGATGTGGCTCCTACACAACATCTTGAACTTTTCAATTGGGGCAGACTTAAGATTTTCCGGCAGCGCGTTATAGTATTTCATCCCTTTATATAATATACTATTCTGGGTATTCGCCTTGTCCTTCTTTGGTAGCCTGATTTCATTGCACGTTCTAGTTTTATGTTTGTGAATGTCCTTGTTGTATACAATTTTATTCGAAAAATATTTGGGTAGCAGGTTGTTTACTATTTTGTGTAAAAATATCATTGTGTTCAAGGTCAACATCTGTTTCACCGTTAGCCAATTTAGTTCATTTAACATTTTATTTACTTTTGAATATCTATTTCGTCTGAGTATTGTTCTCATTGCCCTATTTTGGAGAATTTGGTAGAGACACCCATTCATAGCTTTAATTTTTAAGAAATGTAGCATTAATTATTGAAAAAATAGCTTTTATAGCTTTAATTTTGCGTTTTCATAGCGTTTATAGCTAAATAGGATAACGTCAAGGAATGAGAGTCGGCAAGAGGGGAAAAACAATTAAATTAGCAAAATCATTTGAAACATGTTTATCGTATTATTGATTGAAACTCAACATGGCACATGTTTCTATAGTAGAGTGTGTCATGTTCGTTCTACGATCTGTCAATACAAGATTATACAGGGTGTATCGGCACGTACCCAACAAACTTTAACCAGCTATTCCTTAGCATATTTGGAGTAAAAAATCTTATGTGCACTTTGCTGTCCGGTAACGTGTTTTTTTAATAAAAAATTCACTATTGATATTTTCACCACATATCACCACTGTTTTATCCTTTGTCAAAGTTTGAAAACCCATCTGGCAATATCTTATTCAAGTTCCGTTGAATAATGTACGTGTGTACCTATATTGGCGTGCTTTTACAATCACAACGAAATGGCACGGCACCATTCGTCTCATTTTTAACTATTATTATTTAGTGTGTGCGAAAGAGCGAAGACGCTTTTCGAAATACTTGCTTATAACAGCTGTTGAACACGAAAAGCAATGAAATGACTATGATGGAGTGTGGAAATTTTTTATTTTTTGGTTTTTAATTGAAAAAAAATGCTACCGGACAGCAAAGTGCCCATAACATTTTTTACTCCAAATGTGCTAAGGAATAGCTGGTTAAAGTTTGTCGGGTACGTGCCGATACACCCTGTATATAGCGACTAAAAAATTCTTTTTATTTATCGCTAAAATCACCATTTATCGCTTTGATTTGCGAAAATATTTTTAATGCTATGAATTCGAATGCAACGTTGGGTCAAAATTTCAAAGCAATCGGTGACGAACTTTCGGAGATTTAAAATTTTGAACAGATGAACATTTAAAATTTTGAACAGATGAACATTTACAATTTTATGTTTATAGATAGAAGATAGATTAGGTGGCGTTAGGCGGTATGTGACACCACGGTCAACAATCGAAATAAAATATTCCGAAAGTCCCGTTGGTAAAAGCCGGCTGATTAAGCTTTTGGGTGTCAGATCCGTTGATCTTGAAGAAATTGAATTCAGACAGTTGTTGTTACGACAGAATATCACGAGTTATAGCTAAAGACCTCACTGACCAATAACTCCATTTTTAGTATCAAAAAGTACATGACAACTGCCAACGTATATTAAAGTGAATCTTAGTTTAAAAAACTATTTAAATCATAGACATATGAATATTAGTAGACCTGCCCTAAGTGATTAAAAGCGTATTATCCCCACTCCCCATACCGGTTCCATTGGAGCCGGCTGTGCTCGCGTATGGCCTCAAGTGAAATTTGAAAACGTGACGTCATCATTCTTGTGCGAACTATGGTCGAGGCATCATCGGTTCATTTTACGAAATAACACGGCAAAATGTTGACTTGTACTATGAAAACTTGTAAAAATAGATGTGAAAAAGAGAATAAACCCAATTGTCGTATTAAATTCCATATATAAGCATTATTTTAAGCATAATATGCTTCATATTATTATATTATTCATATTATTGAATATTATTCACATCGTATAATATGAATCAGTTGTTACTATCACATCGAGAAACGTCTGGACGCGAAACACAAAGCTGGTTGGTTGCTGGGAAGTAAATTATGAACATTTATAAAAGTGTCTTAACTAAATACTTAAACGAAATATTCGACTCTGAAAATAGAAGAAATTTTTTGCCGAATTTGGACTTCGCAAATTTGTTCATAACGTGGTGAGTAATTTGCGCTCCCATGTAAAAATGTCTATTCATTCAAAAGCAGATTTTACTTTTAAGAAGTAAATGGTGATATTATAATGCGAGATGCCTATTTACTGTCAGATTGATTTATTGACGAATCAGTCAGCTTCACTCCCTTCGTTCTTCAACAGTTGATTTTACCCCTCGCCATTATCTTCTCGTCTATTTATTCCTATGTCTGTGATTTAAATCAATATTTAAAATGATTGCGTTTGACATTTAACATTTAGGAAGGGCGATCCATAGAAAATACCCTCCAGTTTTGCTATCGTCGGGTGATTCTTATTTTTTTTATTGTCAACATCGGCTTGATTATCGACACGCCTAACGAGCGCAACCGTGTTCGAGAAATCTATTTCACGGAAGTAGAAAAAAAAGAATTGTGTATATCGATGGAAGAAACGGCACATCAAATTAAGGCAAATATTTCACACAAACAGAAATTCAATCACATGATATACAGATTACAAAAGTTGAACATGTGACAAAAAATTACAATTATTCACGGATTTCAAATATCTTTCACTGAAGGTGACGTGCTGAAAACGCTGAAATGAAAAAGGCATTTCGTATACCATAATGAGATTATTTTTTGTACTTTGTTTGACCTGATGACTATTATTATTGGTCTCCCAGTACAGTAATCCCTCTACAAAATATTACAAATAATGACAGTGGTGAGTTACCAATCGGTTGTATAGCCTGATGGGAAGAACACTCGGCTAGCACTCAAGACAGGCTGAGTTTGCTTCTCACATGAGATCTATAGGCACTACAAACCTTTGAGCCCGTAACTTATCCACAAAAATAAAAATAAATTTTTTTTTAGACTTTCTCCTCGTCCTACTCAAACACAAAAAATATAAAGTACTTTTTCTTAAGTTGTGATATTTCAAACTCCATGTTTGATTCCCCGTCAAACACTGATTCTAGGACGGTTTAGATTTTAGTTTCCGTACACTGTAGATTTATGAAATAAAATGACAATAAAAAAATTATAAAAGTTTTTTTCAAATCTTGGTTCAAACTGTTGAAAAATGCTCAATGCTTTGTCAAAAAAACAATTTATTAATAAAAAAGAACTAAAAGAAGAAAAAACTCTTAAAAATATTACTGTAAAATTTCAGTGTTTTTTCACAACCAATTATGTAGCATGACAGAAATGGATGATGGGTCACTCTCGTAGACATATGAATATTAGTAGACCTGCCCTAAGTGATTAAAAGCGTATTATCCCCACTCCCCATACCGGTTCCATTGGAGCCGGCTGTGCTCGCGTATGGCCTCAAGTGAAATTTGAAAACGTGACGTCATCATTCTTGTGCGAACTATGGTCGAGGCATCATCGGTTCATTTTACGAAATAACACTGCAAAATGTTGACTTGTACTATGAAAACTTGTAAAAATAGATGTGAAAAAGAGAATAAACCCAATTGTCGTATTACATTCCATATATAAGCATTATTTTACTTTATTTTAAGCATATTCACATCGTATAATATGAATCAGTTGTTACTATCACATCGAGAAATGTCTGGACGCGAAACACAAAGCTGGTTGGTTGCTGGGATGTAAATTATGAACATTTATAAAAGTGTCTTAACTAAATACTTAAACGAAATATTCGACTCTGAAAATAGAACCGAATTTTTTTGCCGAATTTGGACTTGCGCTCCCATGTAAAAATGTCTATTCATTCAAAAGCAGATTTTACTTTTAAGAAGTAAATGGTGATATTATAATGCGAGATGCCTTTTTACTGTCAGATTGATTTATTGACAAATCACAGTCAGCTTCACTCCCTTCGTTCTTCAACAGTTGATTTTACCCCTCGCCATTATCTTCTCGTCTATTAATTCCTATGTCTGTGGTCACTCTAAGCCATAGGAACAAATAATACTAATAATGATAATTTGATGGTAGTGGAAGTGGATGTAGTTGAAGTTCAACGACCCGATATGATTGACTGGGCAACAAAACAACTACAGCAAACTATAAAGCACAGTTAAGTGCTAACTACTTAACAGTTTGTGAAACAAGTAGAGAATGTGTTAATTTAATTGTTTATTGGGAATTCAAATATGGCACATTTTAGTGTTTGTAAAAATAATAGGTAATAAAAAAAATTGTAATAGAGTGTCGGCAACTATCAAAATGTGAATACTACACAAGAGTCTTTGTGCTGTACAGTACCAGTGGGACTATGGCATCTCAAAATTGAGGAACAAGGGAATGGGAAGGCGTATGATATGAAGATGAAGCTTGGAGCATCCATTTCAAGCAACATTTCGATTCCGCATGGTGATTTATCCTTCACTAGGGCGATACTAAGATCATTTGCCACTGTGCAGTATACTAAGACTGTTCAGAATTCAAAAAATCTACATAATAATTAAAATATTTGTGATAGTTCTGCTAACAGCGTGATAGCTGTTTCGCCTTTCGAATGCATTATCAAATGCGTGTCTTCAAAGGGCGAAATGGCCGTCACACGCAAAACTTATATAGATATAAACTTAGCAGATCATTATTTAAAATATGATTTAATGAGTTTTTATTTTGATTCAGAAGTCTTGTTTTGATTCAACCACTTTGTATTTTGTCTGTCTGTAAATTTGTTTGTGTGTTCCCTGTAATCAACACTACGCAAAGTCTAATATTTATTTACAAAGTCTAATATTTTACTAGTATTTATAAAATGAAAGGAAAGATAGATTCAATATTGACATGTTTTTTAAGTTAAAAAATTAATCTATAAAATGAATTAAACTTAATTTCTCAGAAGATAAACTGTAGCACTTGAAAAATCCCAAATAGTTTTACAAACATTATTCGACATTGTATATTATTTTTACCAGGTTGTAATTTACATGAATAATGACCTGTCAGACAGAAAGAAAAGTTGTAGATGTCAACTAATTTAACTTACTCAGTTAAATATATTTAAAAACATTTAAATATAGAAGTTGGAACTCGGTGACAGTAATTTAAAACAGACGGGCTTCTAACACAAATAGCAATCTGGTCATTAATAAATTTAAACCTTTGGACATAGCAAAGTTAAGACTAAACGATTTAATGAGTTGGCCCACTAACGGGTATATGTCAGAATCACTGAACAGCTAATGCCTAGAAGCGTGGTCTATAATAATACCGATTTGAAAGATAACTAGTGTCGCCAATTAAGGTATGACTTCGGACACTTCGACCAGTTCACCTCCACAGTACATTAGACTTTTCGAATCCTAGGTCCCAAGAGAGAGAAACGAAATCAGTTATCCACCCAAGAAATGATGATGTCACTAAGATAGTAGTTATAGGTCTAGTCGTAAGACAGTAGTAGTAAGGCTTAGTCGTAAGTCACTAGTTTTAAGTCAGTAGTTCTAGTATAAATTATTTAAGAAATTTGTACAACGCCCTTGGGGTGATTTTTCTCGAAAACGGCGCTTCATAAATTAGCCAAATATTATTATTAAGAAAGATTCACCCTGGTGAAAGACCAACATCCATAATCGAAAAGTTGCTTGAAATGGTTTTAGAAGTGTTTGGTGACCAGATCTGAAAACCGGGTATTTCCACGCATTCATCTTCCCCTCCCCACTACCTTCAACCTCACAACATACCCCACCCCAATTGGGGATGCCATAGTCTCAATAGATCCAGACGAATGGGAGTAGTTGGGACTCTTGTGCTGTACTCTAATTTTTTTTCTATATTTTATGAATTTCACTGGAAGTAAGATAAATTTGAGCTTACTTTATGCATACGGACATGTCCACAACATACATACTTATATTTATCTCTTCAGTGGTCAGACCTATAATGTCGTATTTGATAATTTCAAAAAAAAACCTTTAAAAATCCAAACTAAGTACCTCGACCCACATTTGATAAAACAAATTATTTGACATAAATGATGGATTGTTAGCCATTTCACGTCACTTTTGATCATCAAACCACAATCGAAAGATAAGCACTATGAGCTGCCACTAACAGCTCATCAAACTGTGAAATACTCCAAAAAGGAGAGGAAAACAATTTCCCTCAGGGCTTGTGTCATCTTTGGGGATGCTGTGTGGAGTCTTTTTGAGGAGGAGAGAATGTTGTAGGAGGGAGGAAACACAGAGGCCGGCAAATCGTTCCACAACCGAGCAGTTGAACTTGAGAATGAATCATTCTCATGTGACAAATGTCAACCGTGAACAAATGACTATGCACAAGGGAATAAATGACGCTAGTTCATTGGAGCATCTTCCATTGAAATACCGGTAGAACAAGGCCAGCATTCCCGCCTGACGCCTGTGCTCTCAAAGAACCATCAAAATAAATCTCTAAGACATAAATGTCTTCCTTTCGTCTATATATAGCACACAACTAGTTGACTAACTTAAAACAAAGTCAAAATTATTACATCATTATTTACAATTAAGCAATAAGCAATTTAAGAAATATTATCCAAGTTTATTATACATTTAGTGATGCAAATGAAACATACATAATATTAGGTACACAATTATTATGATAGTATTTGATTTATGTAAATTAAACATTTGAGTTTTACTTGGGATAAATTTTCAACATCATGTATTGAGAGAATGCTCAAATAAAAAATAACAGTAATAGAACGAAACTGAGGTAATTCATCACTAATAAAGTAAATATTTACATAAGATTGCATTCACTTTTTGTTTTGATTGGTGAAAGGACTAAAAATTACAGTAAAAATAGTAAAAACTAGTCAATCACTGTATTATACCATAAAATTTGAATTCTAGACAATGATTATGGGTTTAAAAACAGGTTTTTTTTTCATTTAATTTTCCTCTATTCTTATATGAACATGACCTACGCAAAATCTATTCTGGCCTAACAATGATCAGCTAAGAGCCAATCCATATTCCATATTACTGATAAAACTGATTATGACCTTCAGTTTGTTTTGATTAACCTTTTGTTTTATGTTGAAGAATGAACATGCGGCAAAGTATATTTATAACCAGTTTTAGGAAGTAATGATAATGTAGATTTTAAATATTAAATGTACCACAGAGAAACATACAATCATGAAAGCTTTGTGATTTTTCTTTGAGATTTCAAGTTTTTAAATCATTTTATTAATCAATACAAATGATAGTATGAAAAAGAAAATATAAGATGTGTTCTAAAATGAGTCAACACACAAAATACTTTTGTCTCGAGAAATGTTCATGAACATTAATTATTTGACACTCGGAAATAATTTAAATTCCCAGAAACTGGGTTTTTTAGGAACAAAAATAGAAAAGTCTCAAGGTTTGGGGGATGCATGATTGTTTTAAAGTTTTTTTATTTTCATGATAAAAGTAACAGTACCTACCTACTCAAACAAAGCATTAGCAAAAACAGCAACAACCTGCTTTGGGTAATGAAATTTAAAAAAAAAGCTGTTTTGGTGACTTGAGTAAGTGTAACTGTTCTCTGATTTTGTCTGGGGGGGTGGTCATATTAAAGTCAAGCACTGAATGAATCTAGGGAAACAAATAACTTTTTTGAAAGGGAATTTATTTTTAATTTTTGTAGTGAAAGAGTAAGTAGGTACCGTCCAATTATTGTTTTATAGTGCTTTCACACAAACGAAGTTTTGAATTCCGTTTGTCTAAATTTATGTAGACATAAATCAATGAATACCTTTTTTTTATGTAGCGAAATTTAAAAAAATGTTTATACAGTGAAATTAGGTACCATCAAATACCATTATTTTAGGGAAAAACGAATGACAGATGACAGTTAAGTAGGTGCCATAAAAATGGGGGGGAAATTCAAAAATATTCTGATGGTCTTATTGTTAGTTCACCAATAAAGCGAAAAACTCATGCTGAGCCCACAAAGTGGCAATTCAACAAATACACATACACCAATCTCAATGATAACTTCATTTGGACCGTGGATTGATGTGGTTGGGCCCTCCATTGAGAGGCTAAGGTCCTCGTCACTCACTGAACACCACCGCACAAAGGGAAGACAGCTTTAGATATCGGACAAACATCACAACAAAGTCAATAAAGTAGCATGGAAAATACAATTAAAAGAATAACACAAAAGGGCAGAAATTAAGCAGAATTCGATGACTGTCTGCAGTGGTAATAGCAACTGACGAGGCAAAATTTTCAACTGACGTGTACTTCTAAGTATGGGCCAAAAGAAATAATATCTGATCTTGCCCAATTGACTCACACAAAATCAAATAAAAGCAGCAATGATAAATAATCTGTATTTATATTTTAATAACATTGAAAACTACTAACATTCGTGTTGTGCGTAGCAAAGATTCCGATCGCGTGATCGTGTTGTTTCTCGTTTCTTTGGACAGCGGGCGAATCGAACACTTGTGTAAATTAAATTATAAATGAAACTACTGTTTTTATGTTAGTTTTGAAAGCGTATCAGAGTTGCTGAGAATGTCAACTTTCTCCGCTCCTTGGTCCAGACACTTTCGGTTCAACGCACTGCACAATAAAAACACCGAAACTTTTGTATGAAAATCGATCGCGCGGCGAACGGAATAACAGATGACCGCTGATGACGTCCGACGGGGAACACGGCTCACGAATAATGAAATTATCAAACTTGAAACTTCGCCGCACTTCGAACTGAACGAATGCGGGGAACACGGATATCATGCGATCTTTATTAGTATTATTACCTATTGCCGAAGACCACGTTCTGCCGGAGAGACGGCCTTTATGCATATATAAAAATAGAATAATAGGTACTTTGTGTTATTATTTGTCACGTGTTTGGCGCTGGCCACTTAAAATATCGCGCCACACTACTGACACTGGTGACTGCTAATAGTGATAATTGCCGCCCGACGAACATCTGCCTTTCCACATCTGTCAAACGAGCGCCGTCCAATCGTGACCGCTCATAACTCCGTTCTCCTACCACACGGCGATCAAAGTGTATTATTATTTAATAAGCGTATCATTTTAGAACATTTCCCGTGATTTTCAGACCTGACATCACTTTCACTACGTATTATTTTCAAATCAAACCGAAGTCAAAAATATTCTGTCAAATATATATTTCCAAATCGAACGGGTTAGAAGTTTCAGTACAAAGGGAGAGCCGAAATTCGCAGTCTGGGTGCAGAATATCGACGTGAAGATAGATACAAATGCTTTTACTTGCACAGTACGGAAATTTATTCAATGATTTACGACAACTGCGCAGCCGTACGGAGCACTACAAAAAAGAATTGACAAGTAGCAAAAAAGCCATCACATTTCTTTTGTTCATACACGTCGAACATGAAATGTGTATCATTTTTTACTTATTTCCTGACTTTCACGATATTGTTGCATGTGTCTCCCATACTATGACACATTAAAGAAAACGACACTTAATAAAAAAGACGTAAGAATTTCCGCAAAACTCATATATTTTACATGAAATATCAACCATTTTTTACTTATTCTATTACTTTTTCACGCGAGTCTCCCATATTATGACACGCGCTAAATTCTACGTGGGTATGTCAAATTAAACGTGACGGCTAAAATCATTCGAACGGTGTTTCTACTAATATTTGTATGTATAATATAATATTATTTTAAAGATTACATTAAGCGAGTTGTTTGTTGAAGAGATAGGAGAAATCGGAATTTAAACATCGAAAGTTATTATTGGGTAACTGGTTATTCGGCGTGGTGAAAAAAATGGGGAAAGTTAGCAACTACAGCTACTCATTATTATTATTCAATGCGGTATTTTTGGATATACACCCTTGGGGTTTTGAGATGTGCACAAATCATTCTCGAGCAAAAACCAAATCTGATGGATTTCTTTCCATTCGAATGCACTCAAAAATCACTTATTTTCTCAATAAATACAATTATTCATAATGCTTTTCGAATAAAATAAAGTGAGAGACAGCGAACGCAGAAACACATAAAAGAGTATGGATGACAACCTAGCGACAGACGTTGTATTCTACTAAGATTCTACTGCTCGCTCGTTCAGCAAAGAATGATGGTAAAAACAGCCCACTAACGGGCGAGCATGTTCGCGGCGAGCAGTCTGAGCAAGACGTCGATATAAAAATGCTCGTCACTCGCCTGTGTCGTCATTCGTCATGCTTGGTGCCGTCGTGCTCACCCGTCAGTGGTCGCTTTGACCTCGCAACTGTTGTCCCAAGAAACGTGGGGCATTCATAATAATTTAGTCGTTTCATCCGTACACATATTCTTTGAATGGCTATCTCTTTCTAATGCGTTCCATTCATTTAGCTATGTATGATGTTATTTGCAGCCATTTCATTCATTCCACAAATTCGTTGTGGCTATTCTTTTCTCGTGCGTTCCGTTATTCGATTTAAATCTAGAAATAGGAACGTGCCATATTTTTTGTTCATTTAGTATGAACATAACGCGTCTTTGTATTTATGTCAATGCATACACCTGAACAAATATTATTATTATTTTATTGAAGGGACAGGTGTGGATGTCAAGAACATTGTGATGAATAATAATTATAAAACATGTTAAAAATAGCTAAACAAAATCGAAATTAAACTAAATACTTTTTCATTACTCATATCTGTCAGTAAAAATAATATTTTACCATATTTTTACTATACATCTTATAACTTTTACAAACTTCTTGTCTGCCTCCATGGATAAACGTGTGCAAGTTGATACAATCTATACCGACTATAGCAAGGCTTTTGACAAGATCAACCACAACATTCTGCTTAGAAAAATTGCTAATCATGGTATTCATGGAGATCTCCTTCGTTGGTTATCCTCATACGTAACAAACAGGTCCCAGGCTGTGACAGTGGGTGGATTTTCCTCCGTCTGGAAAATCATTACTTCCGGTGTGCCTCAGGGGTCCATTTTGGGTCGTTTGCTTTTCTCTATCTATATTAATGATATAACGACATGTTTTCACAACGCTCAAATTTTACTATTTGCTGACGATATGAAGATATACCTTCTTATAAGCTCCCCGGACTGTTCTGCGCGTTTACAAGCAGATCTTGGTCGACTGACGGATTACTGTCTCAGAAATAAGCTTTTTATCAATATTTCTAAATGTTGCAAAGTCACATTCACACGTAACCGTGTGAAAATACTGCATGATTACACCATTTCTGGATCGATTTTAACAAATAAAGACTATGTGCGTGATCTCGGGGTTTTCTTGGACTCTAAACTTACCTTTGATAAACAAGTTGATAACATTGTCACCAAAGCATCAAAAAGTCTAGGTTTTGTACTGAGAACATGCAAATTTTTCAAAAAAACTAAGACATATCTGACTCTCTACAATTCACATGTTCGTCCTCACCTGGAGTACTGTCCACCGGTTTGGAACCCGCGCTATATTGTTTATGTTACAGGTTAGAAAGAGTTCAGGAACGATTTCTCAAATTCCTCAATTTTAAATCATTTAACAAATACAACTCTTACGACGAAATCTAGAAACATTTTAGAATCACGAAACTACTCAACAGGAGGATTGTCGTTGATCAGATGCTCTTGTATAAAATTATTAACTCTAAAGTTGACTGCCCGGAGTGGCTGAACAAAGTAAATTTCCATGCGCCAATTCGATACAGCAGACAAAATACCCTTTTCTACATTGATAGATGCAATACCAATTCCAATCAAAATGAATTTATGCAAAGGACATGTAACTACTATAATAATAAATTTGCAAACATAGACACTCGTGCTGACATATTCACTGCTAGTTACTATCACTACAGAATTTCATTGTATCACATTCTAACTCATATTCACGACTGTTAAATTGATTGTACCTAATATTTTAATATTACTTGCGTGGCAACTTTTCCTTACCCCTCTCCTCCCCTTTCCCGTTCCAACCCAAGTCTATTTAAGTATAGTTATAATCACTTTTATTTATTGCTGTTTATGGTAGGCATATTATAGGTTTATCGTTTGTTGAATTTACATTCGTATTATTATTTTTCTTATTTGCTGCTTTATGCTTTTTTTATTTTTATTAAATATTCTAGTTTACAGGTTAGTTTTATGCTTCTGAATATCTATCTGTGAACATTAATAATTGGTCTGTTTTTTTGTTATCCTCTTATGTATATTGTATTACTAAGACTGTTTATGTTCCTCAAATAAATAAATGATTAGTACTCGTAGTACCAACCTAGTATTTTTTTAAACTTTGTATCACAGTTCTCTGGGAAAATTTAAATGCTAATTTGTCGAAATTCGCCTCCATTGTAATAAATATTTAGACTTTTTGAACATCTCTGTAAAGCATAAAGCTAAAATTAAGCCTGTGTAGCGTACCTTAAGCTTGTGACAGACAACGCTATAAGTGCGCTATATTTTCGTTACTTGGCTTATTTCAGCATATCGCTCGCCAAACATTCCCAATGGTAGTGTATGGCGAGCGATTTGCTGAAATGGGCCGAGCCATGATGCATATAGCGTAATGTATCGCCTACCTTAGCCTACCTTGTTCCACTATTAGAACCGGATAAGCGGTGCGCGTAGTCCCGATTCGGTAGTTTTAGTATTTCAGTTAGACTTGGAGTTAAAAAAGCGGAACCCATTTTTTCGCTTCATGTCTCATCTAAATATAAGGTATATATACATCCGCCGAATACATCGCGTGACGTCATGCTCGGATTGCTCGCCGCGGACATGCTCGCCCGTCAGTGGGCCACTTTAAAACACGTGCGAGCAAAGTAGTAGAATACGAGGTACTGTCACTAGGTTGTCCATCATACGTTTATGTGTTTCTGCGTTCGCTGTCTCACGTTATTTTATTTGAAATTTAGCGTTTTCGGGTAGCAAAAATCATTGGGAATAATTGTATTTATTGAAATTATAAGTGATTGAAAAAAACTCCGTCGGATTTGATTTATGCTCGAGAAAGATTTGTGCGCCTCTCAAAAGCAGTGTTTGTAGCAGCAGGTGTCAGCTTGTCTGTTAAATTACATTACCGAAGTTATTTTAATTTGTAAAAAGTTACCTAATTATGCTACGGTCTGGTCAGACAATTAGAAATACAAATTAATTTACATAATATCTTTATAACAACGCGTCAGCTAAACTCGTCAACTTCATTGTCAGCTTTAAAATGTCAATAGAAAAAGTCAAGCTATTCTGGCCTGCGATTCTGGAGTTAAACGATCAATCGTTTTCGTATGCGCCGTCTTCGAGTGAAAAACTACTAGTCGTCGCGACTAACTTTTTCGAATGTTTCAATTTTACGTATTCTTGAGCGTCGAACGGTCGAAGTTGGTAGAAGAGATGATTATATTGGCACCCCTGTGAATATTGTCTATGTTCCTGATGTTTTTGGGATTTCTATGGTGTGACTGTCAAACAGACAACAGTTATTCGTTATTCAAAACAGAAATTTCTGCGGGACATATTACAAATTGCCAAAAGCAACTCTCAATTGAGCTTGTAAGCTCCGATAAAGACTTAGTAAGTGGGAAATTTTTACCCACTTTTACATTTTCGGAATCCGCGCGGTAAAACAAAAATTGACAGCTAGACTAGATTTTGACAGCCAATTCCATAGAAACGCCAACAACCTACCACTCGCTGCCCTGTTTCTACTGGTTATACCCAGTAGTTGTTGTGTGGAATGACTTTTGACGTTTGGCGTCGAAGTATGTACCTTCGACCAATTTCGGGAATAGCAACGACGACCAACGTACGTACTTTCGACGGCGATTACGAGCGCCCTCGATTCAGGAATAGAGCCCCTGGTGATTTTACGTGCAAATGACACGTATTTGTTTAATTTGTTAAAAAAAGTCTTAAGTGTTCATTATTTTTGGAATATTTCCGTTTTCACAAAAAAACATACAAGAGGCTCATTAATGGGTTGAGCAGATACAAAATTTCAACAAAACAAATTTGGGAGGCGGGTATGGGTACCGTCGCCCCAGGTACCATTTATTGGATAGCCAACACCTCTGCCATAGGTTACCCCAAGTAGTTCGCTACGTTAGGTGCCCAGGTTTGTCGAGTGTTCGGCGGATGCGCCTGCCAGCCAGCTGCATGGTGAGCCGGTTTAGGGAGACCCTTTGACCTCTGCAGCTGGTCTCTCTCGACCCATCGCCTTGCATCGCTGCGATAAGGATGGATTCATACATCCGTCACTCTTTGACACAATCACCCCTAGATTCCTACCCATCCCAGAACTTCCTTTCCTTAAAAATATCCTCCACACAGCATTATCAAAGATGACATAAGCCCTGAGGGAAATTATTTTCTTCAGGGCCTCCTGTGTGGGGTTAATTTAAAAAAACGTTATGAAATAGATTAAACAAATATAATATTACTATTAGTGATAAAGCAAAATGATACAGCCAGAGGCGGATTTGTAGTCTTGGCTGCCCTAGGCCCCAGACCATGTAGCCGCCCCTTTCTCAGTACCCATCATATTGACCAGGAGTATCCAAACTTTTCAGTAAGTTCCTAGGGTCAAAACCGTTTTAATTTTCCTGCCATTATCATTCATGGTTCATGGGGTGAGATTTGTCCAGGTCTTGGCGGCGGATACGTCTGCCCACCTGCTGCGTGGCGGGCCGGATCGAGAGAGACTGGGTGAGGGAGGCCTTTTGACTTTTCCAGCCGGACTATCTTGACCCATCACCTTGCACCGCAGTTGGAGGGATGTATTCATACGTATGTCCATTCATTCCAAATTGGAAAGTATGGCGAGCGATATGCTGAAATACGCCATCCCACGCATATTATAGCTCTGTGTGTGAACACGCTATTATGCATAACAATACCTAACGCGGTTCAGTCACTAGCGCAACTGAATCACGGTAGGGATTGGAAATACGCGAGCGGGCGAGCGACGGAGCATGATAGGTGTGGCGAGGGCGGCTGCGGGACGTGGGGGCGCGCTGTGTGTGAACACGCTCTTGCATATCGCTATTTCGTACGTAGAATATTTAGGTACTTAGGAAGTAATTTCTTGTTATCATCTGTGACTTTTTTGTCACGATTGGCCGCCCCTAATATCTGGCCGCCCTAGGCCCGGGCCTACATAGGCCTAAGGGCAAATCCGCCTCTGGATACAGCACTTTCTTACATACACGCGTAACGTAGCAAATGAACCGTCACAATCACTGGCCTTAATGTTTAGATACGTATAAAAATAAATAAACCGGTTAGTTGAAGCAGATTTCAAATCCAATTTAATCAGTTTAGAAAGAAAACGTCACCAATCAATATGCTGATAAGAATAATAAAAAAGGGTTCTATAAAGTGAACGCCATCCATTTTACGTGAAAAAATGGTTTTTTGGGATAAGATGGACGGAGAAAGAAGAAAGTACGACGCGAAGTTGATGGAAGACGAAGTCGGTACAATTAAGGCCCTTCGTACACGGAGATACTTACAACCAACGTGACGTGAGACGCAACAACAAGTATATTATGCTGCTCTTTAAAGCTGGTTTATGTACACAACGCTACCCGAATTACACAGAACTTGATAACTTTTTCAAGTGCAGTCGCGGAATTAATACAATGTCAAGTGACTCTAACGACGAAGACAATTTATTTATTGGACAATTTATATAGCGCCGCTTTTGTGAGATATCACCTCAGGGACGCTTTACAGTTGATGCAGGTATTACAAAAATAAGTGAAATTAAGTTAAATAAAATGAGTACATGATCAGGTAATAATAGTGATCATGGGATAATAACCCTGGGCTTAACGAAAAATTTCTTAGGGCCTTCAGAGTTTCCAAGAATTCCATTGAAAACATCTGGCGTACCTACAGTATCCCCGTAGCAAGTTCAAGTTCATCGAATTTCGAATATTTTTAGCAGAATTTTCGATTATTCATTTTAACACACTGCACTCTAATGAAATTGCTATAAAGTTCGGATTACTAATTGTTAAGTGAATTTAAAATGTTGATTGACTGATTTTAAAAATAATTTCAAAGGAATATTGCCTAATTTCCCTTGAAAATACTAAAAAAAACACAAAGCGGTTGGAGACGCTACAATAATATATTTCTTCTTAGAGTTCTTTTCCTACAAGCATAAAAAACGATCTAAAAGAAGATTTTGGGTTCACCCATTCAACGAAATAAATGATAATTGTAGGGCGTTCGTCGCCGCTAAGGAACTACATGAGGATGTTCTTGATAATTTCTTTCCAACCTCAATTCACGCCTTCTCTGCTAAATCCTTTCAAATATATTCCGGTAAATTATAGTTATATAAACATCGATAAGAAGAACAAATTTCACATTCAAATCATGTTCTCAGCGTCATTTCTGTCAAACAAGTAGTATATGCGAATACAGGGTGTATCGGCACGTACCCGAAAAACTTTAACCAGCCATTCCTTAGTACATTTGTAGTAAAAAATGTTATAGGCACTTTGCTGTCCGGTAACATTTTTAAAAATAAAAAATTTATTATTCATATTTTCACCACATATCACCAATGTTTTATCCTTTTTCAAAGTTTAAAAACCCATCTGGCAATATTTTGTTCGAGTTTCGTTGAATAATGTTTTTTTTATTTTTATAGTGAATGTACGTACGTACCCACGTTGGGGCGCTTTTACAAGCACAACGAAATGGCACGGCACCATTCGTCTCATTTTTAACTATTATTATTTAGTGTGTACGAAAAAGCGAGGACACTTTTTGACACACTTGCTAATAACAGCTGTTGAACACGAGACACAATGCAAATGACAGTGACGGAGTGTGGATTTTTTTATTTATTTTTTGTTTTTAATGGAAAAAAATGTTACCGGACAGCAAAGCGCCCATAACATGTTTTACTCCAAATGTGCTGAGGAATAGCTGGTTAAATTTTGTCGGGTACTTGCCGATACACCCTGTACAACTCGCGTTGCGTGCTACCAGCGATGTCAGTAGCGAAAAACTGATGTCAAACCCGTAGACGACGCGTCGAACACTAGCAAAATAGTATGGCGGATACTTATGAGCGGCGCGTACGCTACTCGGATAAAACTCAAGTCGTTTGCATATCTCCGTGTACGAATGGCCCGAGTCATTCAAACACCAATGTAGGCGCACGCAGTGCGATTAAACGCAGCGGTTTTGGAATAGCTGAAAGACCAAACCGCGTACAAACACGCACTACGACTGACGTTTTTACTTAAGGCGATGCACTACGTATGCAAAATCATGTGTATTTGGTTTGAAAATTTGGTCACCTAGAAATGTTTCAGATGCTTTAATTAAATACTGCGAGTAGAATACATCTTGGCCTTTGAAATAATCGAGTATTTTCAGATAAGTCTTTTTATAAGCCCAGAAAAAAATAATGTATAAGGCATATGAAAACTGCTAAAGTTCAAAATCTCCTACTTACGAACCATTTTCGGTTATGATTTTATTGTATAATGTGGTAAATTAAGTTATTAATAAAATGATCGGAAAAAAATTAAATATTTATGCCTGAACATTTACAAAATAAAATAAAAGTCACTTTTTGGCCATGTTTTTTTCTTGCATAAATCAAAACAGGCGGATGGTGTTAAGCGGGAATTTAAACCTTATCGCCATCTACGTAAGGGGTGTTATTGATAGCGGCTCGATTTAAAATATTACACAGCGTAGTGCATCGCCTTAATTCTATTTCATGGCGGTATTGACGGGTTACCATTACGGGTGAAAATTAATAGACACCAAACAAAAAATGTCTTTTATTGAATACCTGATGAAATATTATGAATTTTCGTCAACGATGTATATATTTTGGAATACAAGTTATCAGACTCTAGAATATACGACGGCATCAATCATGATATTGTGGATTCATCTATATGTAAATTAATCATCATCAATGACTATGCAAATATTAATGAGTTGACAATAAATTACATCGCATATGAATAATCGGATATTGAGTGCGCTTGACCTAACATTATTATAAATTTACATAAACAAACTGGTCGAGTTTTATTATCGCGAGTTTAAAATAGCTAGCATGAAAGCTTTATGCCTTCTTATCAGAAATGTTCCATTATTTTATGTTTTGCAAAAATTTCATAACCGTGTAATATTTTACGTACTTGATAAAGGTCCGAACGTTGGCCACGGCATTCACATGTTGGCGCCAACGTGGACTTGAGGCTTTAGGTAAAGACCAAAATCACTCTCACACTGAGACTGAGCGTAGTGAAGTCCCGTTTTAACTCGACCATTTGGCATTTCATCTGCTGTAAATGTGTTTGTTACGTTCCAGTTCCGGTTCAAAATGGTTGCCGTGTTAGATACTACATTTTTATCCCGCAAAAGTTTGAAAGATTGTGGTTCCTACCACCGGCCCGAAAAAAGTTTGATAAAGGAGATTCGATTCATTGAGATTGTAACATTTTTTTTTTAATTTTAAAATTTTAGATTTCCTTATTTGATTTTTTTAAATGTTACGTAAATTATTTACGGTTTATAATCAAGCAAGTAGGTATTTAAGTAGCTACTAACAAATCTTGTGATTTCAGAGGACATTTTGGATTTGATTATAATTATCAAATAAGAGAAAATTAGAAACATCCTTTTTTGGACGCGAGGTCTACTGTTCACAGAACTAATGGTATTATTAGGTACGTGTTTGAATCCCGCTAAATTAAACCATTTATAATAACGCACAAACAAAACTATATTGACGTTTGAACGAGCCAAACACGCTGATTTGTGGAATTTACCATTCAAACCGGAAATTTTTAAAATGTTTTTACAAGCATTTTCGAACAAAAAAAATTGTTATCAAGCCATAAGCCATATAATTATTAAAATGGATGTAAGTGGTTCATGACTTGAGTGGAGGTTGCACATCCAATTCTCAGGGCTTTTAGCACAAAAATAGGTAAATAAGACATGTTTCAATAATTTTAAATGTTTAAAGCATTGGAGCAAGGGTTAACAACGGTCGATCGCTTACTAAGACTTGGTCGATTGTATACCAAAACTTGGTCGATTGCGTAAGAAAACTTGGTCGATTGCGTAAGAAAACTTGGTCGATTACATACCAAAACTTGGTCGATTGCATACCAAAACTTGGTCGATTGCATAACAAAACTTGGTCGATTGCATAACAAAGTTGGTCGATTGCATAACAAAACTTGGTCGATTGCATACCAAAACTTGGTCGATCGCATAACAAAACTTGGTCGATTGCATAACAAAACTTGGTCGATTGCATAGCAAAACTTGGTCGATTGCATAACAAAACTTGGTCGATTGCATACCAAAACTTGATCGATTGCATAACAAAACTTGGTCGATTGCATACCAAAACTTGGTCGATTGCATAACAAAACTTGGTCGATTGTATAACAAAACTTAGTCGATTGCATAACAAAACTTGGTCGATTGCATACCAAAACATGGTCGATTGCATAACAAAACTTGGTCGATTGCATAACAAAACTTGGTCGATTGCATACCAAAACTTGGTCGATTGCATACCAAAACTTGGTCGATTGCATAACAAAGTTGGTCGATTGCATAACAAAACTTGGTCGATTGCATACCAAAACTTGGTCGATTGCATAACAAAACTTGGTCGATTGCATAACAAAACTTGGTCGATTGCATACCAAAACTTGGTCGATTGCATAACAAAACTTGGTCGATTGCATACCAAAACTTGGTAAATCCCAATTATTACGATGGTGAACTTTTAAAATAATTATTTATTTAAAAAATTACAAGAAACTTAGGCTAAAGAAAGGGGAAGCGCAACGCGTCAAAATAACCCAAAAATGAATTGCGATAATACATTTGGCCGTGAAAATCTCTAATAACGTTAAAATTGTTTTAAAAGGTGGTTCTAGCTATGTTTGGTAATAATATCTGGATGACCAGGTACTTCCTGACTATACAATTTCCCTCCGAGGCATCCTTCAGCCTTACAAATTCCACATAATTTTATAATGCCACTGGCAATAGAGACTCTCCTGCTATATGACATAAAAAGAAATGCTGTACTAAACAAATAAAATGCACACACAAAAATGTCTACAAATGTAAATATTAAACATTGTACTAAATAAAGCAAAGTATAAATACGAAGAAATATCAATGCGCAATTTATTCATTCTCATGCAATATTAATTCTAGAAAATAATATTGTTTGTTGACACCGTGTGTTTTGAATATGAAAAAAACAATTAACATTTCTCAAAATAATTATTTTGGCGGGTGCATAATCCTTCTTATCGTAATTGACAATCAATTATAAATTACACGTTTAACATGTGCAATAAAGCAACAACCAAAAAACTGTGAGATAAACACACTGTTAGTGAAATTGGTGACGGTTACTCAATTAATTATTTTAGCAAATTATAAATGAATGGACACACAAAAATGTCCGTTTGTTCAAAATCTTAAATCTCTGAAATTTTCACACAGCGTTGCATTCAACGACGTGTTTGATTATGGTGACCGGATAACTCATCAAAATGATAATTCATCACATCTTTAAAAAGTTATAGCCATGGAATGTGATAAAACAAAAACTTTATTAGGGTTAAACGCAATGCTCGTTGTATTCTACGTGTTCACAGATGGCGTTAATTAATTAATTTTGTTTAAATACGCTTTTGCAAGGTATTGCTTTACAGTATTAAGACAAATTATTTGTTTGCGCCCTCATATACGCAATATGAATATGAATAAATAGTTTTGTCCATATAAAAACTCAATTCTATCGAGAAAGGCATACAAATACAATATTGGATTGAATCATCGGTAAAATATTGTATTTGTGTGCCTTTCTCGAAAGAATTAAGTCTTTAAACGAACAAAACTATTGATTCATATTCATATAGCGTATATACGGGCGCAAAAAAATGATTGGTCTTAATATTGTAAAGCAATACCTTGCAAAAGCGTATTTAAACAAAATTAATTAATTAACGCCATCTGTAAACACGTAGAATACAACGAGCGTTGCGTTTAACCTTAACTGGGTTAAGTAGGTTACGTTAGGTTAAATTTTTTTTTCATCGTTTCTAATGATTTTTTAAAAGTGTGTTGAATTGTCATTACGTTGATTTATCATGGAACCTTTGATTATATATACAAAGATTATATAGATGTCACCTGTGATATGTGCTTTTTTGAAAACCAGAGCCATCTGTTGGAGGTAAAAGTAAAACGCGCTATTGTTTCTCTATCTGCAGAGACAGACTGAGCCGTAGCAACAAGTGGCGGGGTACAGCAAATTATACATAGATTTTGCAAAAACAGCTAGCTCTCTTCAACTAAAATGTATGTATTTACAGTAGCCACTGAATTTATAATAGAAGTGTAGTCTACTTTGACTTGAAAGAATCAATTTTTCAGTTTGTGCAATTTTACCAGGAGAAACTGAGCTTACTTTGGACGCACGCTCCACCCTCGCAACACACATCTGTCAGTTTTCTCTTTATGTATATTATTGTCATTTCGTGTGCACAAAATAATTTCGACCCTGCCCACATTCAGGTGCGAATTTCAACAAATATTTGTGTTTATCGACAACTAAGAAAGCAAAGACTACTGTGGTACTTATTAGTTTCACATCCAACAGCTTATGTGAGAGTGCGAATGTGCACATTACAAATTATCTCAAGCACCGCAATCTGCTATGGAAGCCCTTATACACTCGAGCGATGGAGATTTCCGGGTGTTCGATTCAATTAATATCATAACTCCAAATATTAATATGGAAATATATATTAACTGCTTACTGCGGTTTAAAGTCAAGGAATCCACCTAGACTTCATCGCTTATCACATATTTTTTCAATTATAATTTCAATTTATAAAAATCACCTACCACAATTTGAGTAACTATTGCTAGAGTGATTAAAACAACAGCATTTTTGTGTTATCCAGACTTAAGTACGAAACAGTATAAAATTGATGTGAAAAAAATCTAATTGAAAATCTGCTATATGGCAGACATAAAACGTAAGTTTTATTTATTTATTTCATTGTGGTTATTTTTATAATTTTCTACCTTGTCAACGTATTTTATGTAAGATAAATCAGAAACATTGTAATTTTATCATAAACTCGAGAGCTTCTAAAAATAATCTATTTTATCACTTGGAACAAAAACAATAAAAATCTTTTAACTGAGTTAGAAAAAAGATAACACAGATTGACCATGAAAGATAAAATAATACCAGCACAACATAAAGATATAATTCTACAAAATATGAAAACGGAATATTCTACAGCACGCGTGTCTACAAATCACTAATGTCAACCACGTCCATTAAAATGTGAACGTCTCGTAACTGCTATTTTTAAAGAACAAACAAGATTTTTATAAGGTAAATAGCTACTAATTTAAAAAAACGTGTCTACTAGGAACATTATAATAATGGATGTCTTATAATCACAATTATAGGTAGCGCAATAATTAGAGTTTACCCAAACAACACATACTTAGGATTGTGTGTATTGGTGCATATAATATGTATTTACTCCCTACAATTATGTCTTGCAAAACTTCACTAAGAAACAGACTATTGTCTTGCTTACGCATTCTTATTTTTTTTAGCAAAAAGGAACAACAAGTGTAATACGATGTTCGAATTTGAAAATTTGTATTTACAGTGTATTATTTTTATTATATTGTTAAAATCGAACTATTTATCTTTTCTAAAGTCAAATAACAAGTTTGAGACATGCTGTATGCAAGCGATGCATCTGTTTGAGTACTGTGTTTGTGTCAACTCTGGTTGCGATACCTATACTCTACAAAGAAAAATTTGAATACAGTAAAAGATACATGGTAACGCGTGTCCGCAATACAAAAAAGTGACGGGGCGAGTTCATTCAGGATGCTGGACGTCTTAAAACCATTTAGAATTAATCTACAAACATAAATTTGAAAAATGGAAAAGCAACATGGTGAAACACGTGTCTACAATACACATAGTGTGCTGGTACCAGGTCCATCTTGTTGCCGGACGTCTTGTAGCCCCTTTTGCGACACTCGGACTTGAGTTGGTCTTTGGTCATGGAGGACAAGTCTTGAAGCGTCAGGCCGGGGGAACGGGGCGGCGTGTCGTGGTTCCTCGTCTGAAATGCGGAGCTGCCACCGCGACGGAAACTTCCACCGGTCATGATGGCCGCGCTGTTTGATTTTCTTCTGTCGTTTGTAAATCAACATGAAACTTTCAGCGCAAATAGTTTTTCTACAGTTTCTCTCATAACTAATTAAACTAACATTATGACCATGCCATTTCTCTACAGGAGTTGACAGAGAAAATGTCCTAGAAAACATTGTTTCATTCACTTACATACATCTCTTCTATTCACTGATTCTTGATATTATTGATAAGGATACGGTCTGCACAGCTCCAGTAACTATTCAGCATATAGACCCATTGTACTATCTCCCGTATTTACTTTATTTGTGCCTGGTCCCAATAGTAAAGTTCACCAGGGTTGTCATTACGTATTAGGTTATGTCTTCTGGTTTCACAATTTGTCTTCCCAGGTAGCTGAACTTTCTTCTCATTAAGGCGGGACATCGGCGCCATTAGTGAAATGGAGATTCTGCACCCTCTTCACACTTCCTACAGCTATTGGTGTTTTCCTCTCTCAATGTGTCTCCTGTTATACTGATACTTAAGAACATACATATCTTACGTATTATTGGGCATGTTATATATTTCTAAGGGTGACCGGGTGTGTCATCAAAATGACAATTCAATACACCTCGAAAAAGTGATATAATGTCATGAAAAGTGATGAAACAAAAACTAGGTTAAATAGGTTACGTAGGTAACTATTAACTCTATATCACCTTTTAAAGGTTTGTTGAATTTTCATTTTGATGAAATATCATGGAATCATTTCTAAGACATTCTGACACTCTTTCCTTCTTGCATAAGCTACGCATATTCAAATCTAAGCATCTCTTTCTTAATTTTATTAATTATGCTTAAACATACAATGCAATCCTTTCAGATATCTTCATTTGTAATACAAAAGTAATATATTTATGGATAATTTTTATGCAAATTACAAATAGAAGAGGACCAAGCGTACTACCTTGAGGTACACAAAAGTTAACGCTTAGTGTAGCGGCATTGTTACTGTAAATAAATTACCTCAATAATGCACTGTTTGACCAGACGTGTGCTTTGGAAGTCTGACTTTTTTTGCATTCAGTCTACTTTCATTCTACTTCTTTTATACTACCTTATACTACGGAAAAATTAATCAATAATTCAATACAAATGATTTGTTCAGTCCACAACAAACAAAAATAACAATACCACTCATCATAAAAATTTCGTGGGTGCTGATTAATTTTATACAAACACCTAAACAGGGGGGTACTTATTATATTGAGGTAGGTACCTACTACTTATGTCAGTAGTAGTAACGAGCAAGAACTTATGAATTATTCAAATGAAACTACTTCTTCACTCTACAGCCTTGCAGAATAAATAAATCTACATTGCTGTGTGTATCATCTAACCTTCTGCACAAAAGTTCAATGGTTATGGGCAAATTGAAGGTTTTTACAGTATTTATGAAGTACTGATAATTTTATAATGCTGAATAAGGCTTACAATTTGCTGTGTACAGGTAATGTAACTTCCCGCTATTTGATATCATAATATTATTTTCATTAATTTTGCTACACAGTGATGAGTATTTTGTATTTTCAAGGGTCATGGAAGATGCTCTTAGGTACCTGAAGTTTTGACACAACACAAATCAAAGTACAGTGTAATATCCGTATTTAGAGAGTCCTTCGTGGTAATACACATCTCTAGTGGTATGTTTCAGTTAGATTCATTGAAAGGTAGATGATTAATATAGAATAAAATATTAATGTCAGGGCTATGACTAATTCAACAAAAGTGGCATTCATAAGATCAAAATGTTATGAAATAAAGCATATTTAGTAACTTTGTACTGTCAGTATTCGACCTATAAAGGAATGCAAGCACGCAATCCAGACAAAAGCTGTAATTATTGGTGCATAAAACATCGCAAGTTCATATCAGTAAAAAATATTACAAACTAATTTTCTAACCTAAATATGGCTTATAAAATACGAAACTTTTATAAAAAAATAATAGTACATATAAGGTATAGTAGCTCACCGTTTAAATCTTGGATAGCTTGGTAATAAGACCAAAAACACACTTTATTCACATAAAACTAGATCCACGACAAATTTGACAACCCGTACCGTAAACTGCCGTAAACACCTATTTTCCAGTTTCACCAACAAAAGCCTAACAAAAAACAAACCAATTCTTTGTCTTGATTTATCTGATATTGTAAAATGACCTGGTTGTTATAGGTATGTGGTTTCAATAATGGTGCTTATTGCGTGAGTATATTTATTGGAACTCCTATTCCGCATCTAGCTTAGAGACACCTTAAAATATTGAGTCAACATTAATAGAAACGTCCTGACGTGTCCCAATAAAATATGTTGTCAAATCTTTTGAACGTTTATGACGTAATATAATTATACTTATTCTCTACTATTTCTATAAAACAGAAGTTAAGGATGGAAAATAATTTGGTAACTGAATTCAAATCTCAAGACTTTTCCTCCTGGTCTACAAAGTTCCCCTCACAATTCTGGCACCTGCTCATTAATGTAATATTAGTCTATGCACCTACCCTATATTTTTAATTGATTTTACTTTTGAGAAGTGTCCAGCCTATGAAGGTAGAGTTGATGGATTTATTAGCATCTTAATAAAAAAGGTAAGTGAAACTTTGTATCCTGATAATTTCCACAAATTAATATCAATACGAAATAACCAAAAAAACGTGGCTGAACTGTTAAAATACATAGATTGCTTAAACTTTGATTGTCAAAAACGGCACATAAATGCAGCGTTTTCCATCTTCCCCCAATGTAAGTAGTTGTCTTTTATAGTAATTAAGTAGATTACAAGTGTCATTTAAAAAAACAAATTTATTTTAAGAGTGTCCAGCTATCCTAAAAGATTATTATATTTTAATCAAAGATTCAGTTTTTTTATGGTAAAAAAATATTTAAATAAGTCTTCGTTTTCTTTTCAAACGAACCAAAAATTAATTTCGAATGTGACATATTTTTAATTTTGCTAAAGTAGGGTCCGGTAGCTTCGAAAGTTAGGTTTTTCAGGGAAATATTTTGTGGACCTGGAGAAGTGTCAAGTTCCTCGTATCGGTTTTAGTAGCGCAATAGTATATCTATGGTAGCGCATAGTGCAGAGAAAGCTGTCAAATCTGACGTTTGAATAATGCATGTATACAAAGTTTCAAAGGTTGTTTTCATTCATCTGTATTTTTTGGACTAAAAACTTGTATTGTCCCTTGTTCGAAATGTCTCTCGATTTCAATGCAATTTGTAGAATATGTTTAAAAAGTGGTGTACTTAAATCATTGTATAGAACAGCGCGGAAAGTAGACTCCTTAAGTGTTCCATGTTGTGAAATGATGATTTCTTGCGCATCTGTGACGGTATGTAAAACATATCATTTTTTGAATAACCAGGAAACGACAACTATTTACATAAATTAATTTGGTAAATATACATAAAATAGGGACACGCTATATGCACATTTAATTTTAAAATCACTTTGTATCAGTTAGATAATATTATTTTTTAATGCGAGACTATGGCATCCCCAATTGGGGTATCTTGTGAGGCTAAATGTAGTGGGGAAGGGAGAAGATAGGAAGAGGAAGGTGGGGAAGTACCTGGCTATTGATATTTGGTCACCAAACATGACCAAAGCCATTTCAAGCAACGTTTCAAAAATTCTGAATGGTAGTCTCACACCGGGGAGATACTGAGAGTATCTTCCATTCTGGAATGATAAGTAAGTATTTCAGTTCCTGGAAATTTTAGTAGTATTAAAAGAATATATTACTATTTCTTAAAAAAACGGATAATTTGAAGTCCTTTCTTCACCCTATGTCAAAATAATAAGTGTTTTACTATCTTATTTTTGTTGTTGTAACAAATAGATATAATGATATCCTTACTGGGATCTCCCGTGCTGAGGATTTAATTTACATATGATTAAAATTTAGTAGTACGGATAATATAAAGTAATTATAAATATATTGAATAGTATTATTTTTTAATGATAAACAAATGTTTATAAGACAAGGTTTTATGCATAGCATAAAGGATAACAAATAATTATAAGCAATAATTAGTCACGTGAAATATCAATACAAATTGAAAATATCTCCCTAGTAAAAATAAATGCCACCAACGGGAATTGAACCCGTGCCTGAAAAGAGCACCTGACCGGACATCAGAAGGCACGGGTCATGAGCCGTGTAGATCTTGATTAAGTTTTTTTTTTACTAACGACATTCCTGATGGACTAAGAAGTAACTTAGTTTTTTAAAATTTTATTATTTAAATAGATAATATGCTCAGATATAAAATTTTGATCAATTTTTACACCTAAATAAGTTAGATGGTCAAAGCTTTCCAATGGGAGACAGTTATTAAAACGCCCAATTAAGTATGGGAGCAATGTATTTTTAAGTTCAGGTTTCCTTCCATTTTTTTATTTTGAAAGTTATGAATTTGGTTGAATTTGTAGGTAAGTGGTAGTCTAGCTATTTTTTGATTCTGTTTAGTGTGTCTTCTAATTTCTTAAATGTTTCTGTCCAATTTTTCCCATTTATTAGAAGAACTGTATCATCCGCAAAACTTATGATTTCGCCTTCAAATTCTATGTGGCAAAGGTCATTAATGTATATTAAAAAGAGGGTTGGACCCAAAATGCTACCTTGAGGCATCAATAAACTCGCTGGTTATATTGTTAAGTTTTACCGTTTGCTTTCTATTTTCCATAAAACTCTTTAAAAAATGTCTATTCTTTATCAGTAATCCCTATATTTTCTAGTTTTTAAAAAGATGTGAGTGAATTATTGTGTTGAAGGCTTGTCGAAGGTCGAGGAATATGCCGATGCATTTTTTATGAGTCTAGAGAATTTTGAATATATTCAATTACTAAGTCTATGGCGTTGGATGTTACTAGATTTTTTCTGACCAAATTGTTTCTGGGTGTTTGATTCTAGGTAATTGAGTTGATTTTTGATTGTTGCTTCTAAGAGTTAGTAGTGATTTTTTTTAGTTTTTCATAGTCTGTAATATGTTTATTCCAGGATTGATTTTGAGTCGATAGACGGTTGTTCTTTGTATGAATGTTAAAGAGTAAAGTGTAATGATCAGTTATGCAGGATTGATGTATGATTGTGGAAAATTTTTGTATTCGTTTTTGTCATTATGTGGTCAATGCAAGTTTTTGTGAGAGTTGATTTAGACATTTAATATTCTATTCTTGTTTGTTCACTTATTGCGGCAAACATACCGTCAGAGAGGAGGAGTAATTGATAACCCTGTACTTGTGGGTGGTATCTTCAGGTATCCAGTATATTGATGTCCCCAATGATGAACAGGTTCCTGATGTTTCGTTCTTGAAGTACTATGGAGTCTAGGGATCCAAGGAATGCTGATAAATTTGTAGATCAAGGCGATCTGTAGATAGCAAAGATGCATATATCTTGACTGAGTTTTATTTTCAAACAGTTTGCATCTTGTAGTACAACATCTTCTATTGTGCATTCCATTTTATCTTTAGAGTATGCAATAATTATAATAAAAATAATATTGGACAATTTGTATAAATAGAATCAATAGAATAAAAATAGAATCTATCCTGATGCAAATCATTGTTTCTTGTAGTAATTAAGCAGAAACAAAGTGTAATTTCCATAATCTGTGCCTATTTAAAGTGCGGCGGTTAGGGAAATATTTACCTTTATCATCATGCCAGGGACTTCGCTAGCATGGCAGGTGAAATAATACTATAAAAATGTATTTACTGTAAAAAAATTTCTTGGGTGAAATTAATAAAAAAAACTTTTGCATCAAAACAATGGCTGCCAAGTGAACAATCAATTTTAATTTTAACGAAAATAATATTAAAATGCTCGTATTCCATTTCCGAAAACTGAAATACGTACTTTTCATTATTATTTAAGTAACAACTACAAAGTTTTTTTTAAATTAAAAATGTGCATATTAAGCCTGTTCCCATTTACCTTATTTAATAACAATACGTTTTTGCACTTCTGTTGTAACTCCACCCATAACCTCTTTTTTAACCTGAGGTTCCTCCTTTAACTACTGTTAAATTCCCTTTTTTGCCCCCATTTTCAAAATCGCTCTTCTTTCTGTTTTTGAAATTGATCCTTATAACGCCATTAGACACAGAACATGTAGCGGGCCATTGGATACGATTTTAGACACAGAATCAGAAAACTAAAATGTTTGAAATTTGCTTTATCAGGATCCCCTTATTTACTTTTTTCTAGCTAGTCAGAAAAAAGGTTTATTTTTAAATTTAATTTTAGGCTGATGAGAACGACGGCCTTCCGAAACATATCTGCACCAAGTGTATTTTAAATCTTAAGACTGCATTCACTTTCCGAAAGCAATGCGAACAATCGTTTAAAATTTTAGTGAAGCTACATAAGGAAAATCTTCTGAAAGAAGAAGATAAAAAAATTGTTTTATTAGAAACAGAAAATAATATAGAAATTTATGAAGATGCGTTGGAATTAAAAGAAGAATTAGATGACCAGTTAAAAGATGAATTCGACTATGAATACAAAGATCACCAATTACCGGATTTAAATTCTATTCAGGATTCAGTTGAATTACATCTCATAGATCCGAATAATGATACAATTGAAGTCAAAGACGAGATTGAGCCCATACATGAGGAAGTTTATAAAAAGCTACGAAAAAGGTTGAAAAAACTACCAATTGTCGTCAAGGCAAAGGTTACAAAAGTTAAACCACAAAAAGCTGAACATCTTTTGGGTGTTGACATAAAAGCAATGAAAAATAGCAAAGGAAAATATCAATGCAATCAATGTCCCAAAGTCCTTAACTATAGACGATCGTTCGTTCGTCATTTGGAGGGACATCTCGGCATTAAAAGTTTTTTCTGCGAGATTTGTCAGAAGTGTAAGTAAAATTATTTATTTTCAATTCTCTTTATCCTCGCATCTCATCTAGGTATCTTCAAAATCCTGTTATACTAAGGACGGGTTGTTTCGGAGAATCTGAACAATTCATCAAATTTCAACGTTCATTTTCAAGTTCTGTGTAAGACTTTTTCAAGTTCTGTTTTTATTTCAGTTTTGTCAAGCAACTAGCCTACAATGATATAAAAACAGAATTTGAATATGTCTTTCACAGAACCCGAAAATGAACGTTTAAATTTGATGAATTGTTCAAATTCTCCGAAACAACCCGTCCTAAGCCTTTTCTCCTGAAAGATCCTCTACACACAAGAACTCCATATCGATACCCGTCTTCTCTATCCAGCCATTCATCTGTACACATATGACCGCTCTTTATCTTTTCACAAACTATTTGAAGTTATGAATTTATTAATAAAAAACCTTTCTAACTTAGTTCCACTTATTTAAATTTCTTCAACAACTTTAAATTTTACCAGTCCGAAGATGCCTGTTGCAAGGAGAAACTGGTCCGATCTATAATAAATAATTTCAACTGGACTTTTAATCATTCTAAATGAAATTTTTTAAAATTGAACGTTCACCAAGAATTATAAATTATAAGTTACAAAATTATAAATTACTGTTTATTATATTTAAAACTATTATCATATTTTTGTTTTTTTAATTACTTAATTGTGCCGACACAAATTTTTTGCAAAATTATGTTTTTAAGAGAAATGATTTTTTTGATAGTGCCTATCGGCAACAACGGCACCCGACAGATTGAAGATGCATAGTATATTCAGAGTCCTGAGGAGGACTCCTGGAGGAGAAGTCCTGAGGAGGAGTAACGACTAGGGATTCTTGTTGCTATTGTATTTTTTTTATTTTTTATTTTATTTATTTATTTATTTAATTCAAAAAACAGTTTTTACATAAAAAGCATACTCTGCACATCTCACTAGGGCATTCCTGTATCAAGATGTGCAGCTTTACAATAATATCATTTAAAAAAATACATATATGTAAATTAAAAATAATAACAACATTAAATTAAATTTAAACAAAAAAAGAAAAGTTTATGACACGGACGTTTCGAGACCGGTAGACAAAATTATGTTTTTAAGAGAAATGATTTTTTTGATAGTGCCTATCGGCAACAACGGCACCCGACAGATTGAAGATGCATAGTATATTGGTGTTACATCATGATTTCCTCATCTTCATGTTTGTAGACCTCGTCTTCATGTTTGTATTATTTATTCAGATTACGCACGAAGATGGGTGCACATGCAGACGCATACTGTTGCAGCCATCAATAAGTTGTACAAATGCAAGGAATGCGATAAATCTTACAAACACCAGAGCTCCCTCAGCGTACATATGTCATTCCATATCAAGAAGAAACCGCACATCTGTGATGACTGCGGTAAATCATTTCACAGACTGGAAAGACTCAAAGAGCATAAGTTAGTATCTATTTTAATTTTTCATTTAGACTCTAGTTGTAAGGGTATATACAGTTTAACAATTAACTGAAAATTAAAAGTGGAACTAAAATGTATATTACTATCGCGACACCGAGTTATTCACATTCAGAATGAAGTGTATTCATGGTTGTAAAATATTTACCCAATGTTAAAAATCACATACTATGTTGTAACCGGACATCGCCCATCTACACCAAGCAGTCAATCATTAAGAAATGCAAAACTGAAAAAGAGATGCATATAATTGTAGGCCTTTCTTCTAAAATGCACTTTTTATGACCACACTCGCGGCTTGTTTGCGGTGATGAAATTTTAAAAAGAGGAGGGGGAGCATGTGGTGTAAAAAACAACTTAGATATCGCACAAAACTCTCGTTTGGGGTAAGTGAATTACCCCCAGCGGAACGGAAGTATTAAAATTGTTTTTGAGTGCAGACAAATGGAAAAATGGCAACACAATTTTTTTTGTTCCAAATGCTTTTTATTTTGATCTGAACAAAATTTATGATGCGTAATTTCCGCTTTATAGATACAGTCAAACTTGGTTATAACGAGCACGAGGGGACCGACTAGATTTGCTCCTTATAACCGTGAACTCGCTATTGCCATGATCGTTAAAACCAAGTTCGACTGTATTAGATTCTAAGAATTTATTTCAATTATTTACAGTTTTTAACCAAATTAAATACATAAAATCATTAATTAACAGCTGTAAAAATAGTGCATAATTTTTTTATTGATTGGTTTTTTGATTATAGGAAAACTCACAAAAGTATCAAAGATTTAATCTGTCAATTTTGCTCAAAGGAATTCTCCGTTTATAAAAACCTTATCCAGCATATAAAGTAAGTAACTATGTATCAACTTGGTTGTACATAATAAACAGTTTGATGGATTTAGAAATGGAGACCGTCAAGAAATAGGTTCTTTTATGCATTGTTCATTTTCACATCCTATTCAGTTTAGAGTTAAATTCAATTATAATACAAAAAATATTTCGTGGTACCTTACGCATAGATTTTGTACTAAGAGAACCTGTTTCATCTGTTTTTGCTGTAGTGTTTTGTGTTGTGTGTGTATTAATTGCCGTAAATTGCGTGTACAGGGTATCCAGGATTAGAGTGCACGAAATTCGGGAGGTGATTCTACATAATATGCATAGACATATGAATATTAGTAGACCTGCCCTAAGTGATTAAAAGCGTATTATTCCCCACTCCCCATACCGGTTCCATTGGAGCCGGCTGGGCTCGCGTATGGCTTCCCGTGAATCTTGAGAATGTGACGTCATCATTCTTGTTCGAACTAGCGTCGAGCTATGGTCGAGGCATTTTATGAAATAACACAGCAAAATACTGGCTTGTGATATGAAAACTTGTAAAAATAGATGTGAAAAAGAGAATAAACCCAATTGTCGTATTACATTCCATATGTAAGCATCATTTTAAGCTTATTCACATCGTATAATATGAATCAGTTGTAGAAACATATACTATTACATCGAGATACATCTGGTCGAATGTAGCGATTCTCAAGTGTGCGCATCGTTGTTACTGGGAAGTAAATTATGAACACTTATAAAAGTGTCTTAACTAAATACGTAAACAAAATATTCGACTCTGAAAATAGAAGAATTTTTTTTTGCCGAATTTGGACTTCGCAAAGTTGTTCATAACGTGGCGAGTAATTTGCGCTCCCATGTAAAAATGTCTATTCATTCAAAAGCAGATTTTAATTTTAAGAACTAAATGGTGATATTAAAATGCGAGATGCCTATATACTGTCAGATTGATTTATTGACGAATCACAGTCAGCTTTACCCCCTTCGTTCTTCAACAGTTGATTTTACCCCTCACCTTTAATTTCTAGTCTATATATTCTTATGTCTGTGATAATATGTAAAAAAGTTTAATAACTTTTTTCGAAATTTCAACGTTTTAAGGAAGTTTTATGGTACAAAAGTTGAATTGTTTGTATTAAGAAAATAATATTCCTCCATGTAAAAATATTTTTGTATGGGAAAAAAAAACAATGGAATTTCGTATAAATTTATTTATCTTTTTTACTGTAGAATAACCTCCTGAAGTTTGTGCACTTTGCCCCCGGTATTATTATGAGAGAATATGTAATATTACTAAAAAAAATACCGATAATACATATTTACTGTAAATGTTATTTATTACATTTGAATTGGTGATATGTTCAATTTGTGGGTACTGCCACCCCGGGAACCATTTATCGGGTAAACGACACCTCTGCCATAGTTAGAACGCTTGGTGATTTAGCAGGGGTGCCCGGTTTTACGGGGTGAGGTGAGGAGACACTGATCATAAATCCTAACCAAGAAATGTAATCTCTCATAACGAGTTTAATTCGTGCCAGAATCTTACTTGTTATGTGAAACACTCGTTAAGCGAAACAATTTTTCCCACATAAATCAGTGTAAAATACTATAATACATTCCATGCCAAAAAAACCCTCTTTTTTTACGTTTATTCAAATAAAATTACATACTTATACACTGTTAAGGAGCATAATAACATGGAATGCGATTTCGATTTGCAAAAAACTATAAACAAATCGAAATAACTAGTTTATTATTTATGAATTTATGACAAATAATTCATTGTTTTTTTTACTAGAAAGCTGTCTAGAGACATTTGTTTTTGTGACACAGCATTATCCTTGAATACATTTGTAGAATGCATAGCCACCTCCTTACTAGGGTGATGCTTCTCAATGCAGGATGCAACAGTTTCCCATGCTTTCAGCATTTCTCTTATTACACTAGAAAATTGTTCATCTGCTCATCCACTAACAAACGCTCCTCCATAACTTCTTGCCGTGAAACGCAATGCAACTCCATAAGATCTTCCATGGTCAGGTCTTGACTGTGCTCTTCCAGAAGCTCATCAATATCCTTGTTATCCACCTCCAGTCCCATGGTATTAGCCAAAGACACAATCACGTTGACTGTAGACTCCATGGGTACTGTTTCAAACCCCTCAAAATCACTCATCTCAAAAAATCTGTTTTGCTCGTTATAGGAGATGATTTATTACAGGTTCCACTGTAATAAATTTTGGAAAAATTCTGTACCTATTGTTTTTTGTATGTTTTTATTTAGTTATAAAAAATTATGTTTTTATATCTAGCATAAACCTTTTAAGAACTTATTTCTATGACATTAAGGACACTTTACAATACATGTTTTGATACAGACTGAAGCATTATGTTTGATTATATAATATAATATACATTTTGGTGTATTCTCTAATAATAATAATAATAATAATAATTGGATAATTTGTAGAGCGCCGTTTTTGTGAAAAATCACCTCAAGGGCGCTGTACAATTTATTTCCTAGGATCTACATTTGTTATTTAGAAATGATACCAAAACATACTTACCTGGCAAGTCACTTCCAACAAACACACTTATATTAAAAAGTTTATGCTTATAAAAGATAGAACTGCACGCAGAGGACACTATATCAAAAAACACTGGTCGTCGCATGATCTTAAGTCTGCTATAGTTTTTATTTTAATTTAAATGTATTTTAACTGTCTTAAAAGCCTACAAATTGTTAGTTGTTATCATTTTTATTTATTTATTTTTAATTATTATTTTTATTTATTTTATTTTATTTTTAGTATTTTTTACATTTTGTTAATTTAAATTTAAATTGCCGTCAACTGTGAAAGTGAAGGTTTCTGAAATTATGGATACGACTGTCTGAAAAGGTGCGTTTTAAGTTTAGACCTAAATTCTGTCGAGTCTGCGATCATTCTCAAATCATGTGGCAGTCCATTCCAGGCTTTAGGTCCTGACACGGCAAAAGCACGCTCACCGAACTTAGTATCTGGTGTGCGCTTTGGTTCCTTCAACCTTCCGATAGCTGATGACGTTGCTGACCTAAGGGTTGACTGTCGGGAGTTGGAATCTTCTGGAATACACAATTCTGATAAATAAGCCGGAGCCATTCCGTTAAGTGACTTAAATACCATCCAGCATACCTTGAACTGGATTCTTTCAGGACATTTGAGCCAGTGCAGATTTTTGAGATGCTCTGAAATGTGGGAGTATTTAGATACTCCGGTGATAAGCCTTGCCGCGGCGTTGAAAACGGATTGTAATTTGTTGATTTGACATTTAGGGAGACTTGCATATATTCCGTTGCAATAATCTAGACGTGAAACAACATAGGAATTGACTAGCAATTTAGTCGCCTCTGTTGGCAGGTTTCTCCGCACTGCTTTAATTTGCCTTAATTGAAAGAACCCCGTGCTTACAGTTCTGTTCACCTGAGTTTTAAGGGAAAAATTAGCATCCAGATTGACACCCAGTAATTTGATGCACGTTTTTGGAGTGATGTCACTTCCGGAAATGGTTATTGGGGAGTTTTCAATGTTATGCTGACGTCTGCTTGTAGCAGTCCACAGAAACTCAGTCTTTGTGGGATTCAGTTTCAATCTATTTGAGGTCATCCAGCGAGTAATTGCTTCTATACACTCAGTTATACGAATTTTTAGACTGTTTATTTCTTCTGGTAAGCAGTAAAAATAAACTTGCTGGTCATCAGCGTAGCAGTGAGATAGAAGGCCGAATGATTCTATTATTTTAGCGACATCATTTGTGAAGAGGATGAAGAGTAGTGGGCTCAGAACGGACCCTTGGGGTACTCCAGATGAAAGGGTTGCATAATTTGATTGGTTTTTTCCTACTTTTACGGCTTGTAAACGGTTGGCCAGGTACGATGTCAGCCAGGTCTTAACATCACAGTTTAAACCAAATGATTCATCTAATCGTTTAATAAGAAAGTCATGGTCAATCGTGTCAAATGCAGCACTCATGTCCAAGACTGAAAGAAGTGCCAGTTTACCCGACTCAATGGCAGTAGTTATGTCCGACAAAACACGTAGTAACCCGGTTTCTGTGGAGTGGAACCGTCTGTATGCAGATTGGTATTTAGTTAATAATTCATTTGAATTTAAGTGACATATGACCTGTGAGGCAGCGATTTTTTCTAATATTTTTGATATAAAAGGCAGATTTGAAACGGGTCGGTAATTTGAAAGATCTTCAGCGTCCAGTTGTGGTTTTTTTAATAATGGAGTTACGATAGCTGATTTAAGGGATTTTGGAAAGTCACCCGTGCTAAGTGACTTATTGAAAAGATGAACTAAAAAGGGAGCAATTTCATTGCAATACTTTTTCAGTAGCCACGTTGGAATAGGGTCGAGCGAACACTGCTTGTTCGGTGAAGTAAGAATTAATTTCCTTACTTCTTCTAGGGATGTAGGTTTGAAGGCAGAAAGGTTTTCTCTATTCTCTGTGGGTTGTTTCAATGAGGGAGGAATGTGATTAAAAAGTTTAATGGCGTAGGACTTAAAGTGTCTTTATCCATGAATGGGGTATTTGAATAAAATATAAAGGGTGTAGTTTGTTGAAGATCTGTTTGAAGATTGTGATTGTAAAGGAATATGGAGAATGTATTTAAGGAGGATTAAGCATTTCCATAAAATTATCCAATTGTAATAACGTCTAGAATCTTATGCTTCTAATTATTATTGTATTTATGAAATTTTAATTTAACTTAAATCAGACTTGATTTCATTTGTGGTTATTATACAATTTATAAATTACGTAGATGATTGTTTTTCAGGTACAAACACACAAATGACCGAAGGTATCCATGCAAACGTTGTGAGAAGAGATTTGTAACGAATGAGTGCCTCAGAACACACGAAAAAAGACATTTAGGAATCAAAAAGTACCAATGCGACTTTTGTGAAAAACGCTTTGTGACTAAAACGTAAGGACTATAAGATTTCTTTCCTGATTTTGTAATTGTATTCTCTTCTTGTTATATTCCTTTGTCCTGTTCGGGATCAGGGAGGCACCGTTTCTACAAGGTGCTTCCAGGCTTCCCCGTCTTGGGTCACTTCAGCGACCTCCATCCATTGCTATCGCCGACTTTGTTCAAGGTCACTGGCCATCTTCTCTGGAACTGCCCTGAAACTCTTCATAGAAAGTTTGCAGATGAGATGGCTTGAATTTATGCTCGCCAGAAGGCCAAATTCTGCATAAAACAGTATACCGTAATCGCGGCGACTTTGATCGTCGCGGATATCTGCATGATTGTCGCCACCACTCACAAATTACTTGCTTTTTTTAATGACACTTCGAAAATACGTGTCAAATTAGTTGGTTTCTAATTCTATATTCAAACATATTGTCGGTTGAACTGTAAAGCTGTTTTTTTCAGACAGAGATAAATGTAAATACATTTTATAAATTCCTCAACGATTATAATCGTTTCGTTTAATTTATATTGTAAGGTATATCAGTGTATTTCTGTCTTTTATATATTTAATAATATTGGTATTAAATTTATAAAAACAGTTTATTAATAAACAAGTTCTGCTGTGTAATTATTATAACGCATGACAGGTGTTTCGCCTTCTGAAGGCATTATCAAACTGTGGTGAAGCCACTTACAGACAATATATTTATATTATTTCCATAAAAAACAATTTGCTCTTATTCTAATTACCTATGCCCTTATTGATTTCTGAGTAAAATGTTGGAAATTATTCATTACCTTATTGTTTAAATTTGACTAAAGGTCACTAAAGTAAGATATTTCCAAATGAATAATTTGCATGAATCAGGGGTTTCTTTTTCTCTGTATATCCCTCCGTTTGTTTGCCTCCACAAAGAATTCCTTATTACCAGGTTTGCAGACAAGATAGTGGCTCTGGAGAACAGGTCTCTCTGTGTGATTGACGGTATGTTTCATTTCAGTGCCAAGGACTGCCATCACAAGATGCACACAAAGGAGAAGCCTCACGCTTGCCGGGCTTGCGGGGTAAAGTTTGGTAGAACGGATCACAGGAATAGACACGAGTCTACGGCACACGGCATGCACCAGTCCAAAACTTTGCTGTGACCAAAACTTCAAGTTTGTAAAGTAAAGTAATGTTCTTGAAAAACAATGCATCTACAGTCATACTTATAAAGATTTCCTTACACGCTGCAGCGTTGGTATAGCTATACCAGTAACAGGGCCATATACTACTTGGGTTAAAATCATTACACATAATAATATGCATGCCAGATTTTTTTAGACTGGCGTCACTTTGTTCCAAACCTCCAGAACACGGTCATTTTCGCATTTTGTTTCGAACATCACGTTTCTTCAGATGACATTGACCCGGTCTGGTTTTATTTGCATTAAAATCTGGCCAGTTCGATTATGCGTCCTATATTTGTTTTTGTAAATCGATTTAAAATATCCTTCAGATAGTGCTGCAAATGGGTATTACTGCTTTTTTTACATTTTTATTACGTGACAGATCGATTGCCGGCACTACCCTGACACTATTCCAAAGGGCCAGCCGATATAAATCTGACAGCTACTGATACGGCCGATATACGTATCCGCATCAATTATGAGTAACTTTTCCCACTATCCTGACCTTATACGCCCGTAATATTTATAACGCAATTACGAGTAAGACAGTTGCAGTTTATGCCTGTAATCAAATAAAACCGAACATGATAAAAGTGTAGGTTAAGTTAGTTTTTTTATTCCCAATTTTTTTTAATATTTTTTTTTATTGAATATACAAACACATTACAATAATTTACAAATGTAGATATAAACCCGTGATTTTAATTTTTTTTTTATATAAATAATCATGGGATGGTCTGAATTCTTCATAAATCTCTTCCATTTAAAAAAAATTTATATTATAAATATCATATTATTATAGAGGTAGGTACTTACTCGCTTATCTGAATTCTTCACTCAATCAGTTCTAATTTCGAAAAAGACGTTTAAATTCAAAATTTGAGTTCATTGAACCAAAGTTACGCATGACACACAGACAATCGAAATTAGTATTTTTGATGACAATAATTGTATAATTATTCACTGTATAATTATTATTTTTTTTTTTTTTTTTTTTATTTTTTTTTTTCTGAATAACTTTATTGAGTAAAACCTCAAATTGTAATATTTAAATATTGAAGACAATATTAGTGATTTTTAAACGAAAATCTGAAACAGAAAAATCAGAAAAGGAAACGGTCACATCTGGGACTCGAACCCAGGATAACCTAACGTTGACAGCTTAGTTTTGTCTTATTGATTCTGCTTAGTTATCGATATGGCCTTGTTAGGCCCCCTTGGAAACTGGCCAATTATGATTTTTTTGTATAATTATTATTCGCGTGACTGCTGTTTCGCCTTCCGAAAGCATTATAAAAAAGTTTTAAACCTTCGGAAGGCTTTTTTTTTTAAATTAACCTGTCGCATACTGATTTCATCTGAAACTTTCATTGTGCGCCAGCTGATTCTATTTTTATAATAACTTACTTGTTTTTTGAAAATTATTTTTTGTAAATTGGATCGACTAAGTCATAAGCCAAGTACCCACGCTCGTGCATAATATATGGTCTTACCCTCATTCGAACATGTCCCAACGTGTGTTCGCAATGCTTTTTTGTTTAGTACGAAAAAGATTCAAGGGTAATAATTCTTGCTCAATGTTCGACAGATATTTACAATTTGACTGAACGTCTTGTGTAAAGCTGTTCGAGCGTGCGGAAGCAACGACGAGCATGGTTCTAAGTCAACATATTCGATAGAGACGAACCGTTGAGCATGAATATATGTGTGTAGCTACCTATAGATAACTTTTTTACCGACATCGATAAATTTATGAATATAAAATATGAATATAAATTTATGCAGTGTCGAACATACTAATGATATTGATAACCTAACGTTGACAGCTTAGTTTTGTCTTATTGATTCTGCTTAGTTATCGATATGGCCTTGTTAGGCCCCCTTGGAAACTGGCCAATTATGATTTCATAGAATCATTAAAATAATTCATTATTTTTACATCAGCTGGAGGCCCTGAGAAAAATAATTTCCCTGAAGGCCTATGTCATCTTTGGGGATGTTGTGTGGATGGTGTTTTTAAAGGAAAGGAAGGAGAAGAAGATCTGGGAAGGAAAGTGGAATGAGGGGTGGGTAGGAACCTGGGGGTCAGTCTGTCCAGGAGTGCAGTTAAATTCATCCCTCCCACTGCGGTGCAAGGTGATTGGTCGAGAGAGAAAAAAATCTCCCTCGCCAGTCTCTTCAAATCCGGCCCGCTGCACTGTAGGTGGGCAGACATATCCACCTCCGAGACCTGGACAACCCCCTGAATCTGAACATCCCTGCTAAGTCAACAAACGTAGTGAACACTATGGCAGAGGTGTTGGTTATCCTATGAGTGGTTCCCGGGGTGACGGTACCCATACCCGCCTCCCAAATTGAATAATACTGCAATTCTATCATCAATGCTTTGCCTTCTGTTAAAGTGCTGAATTATAAATTTTGGATTGGTAAATTTTTATGATTCAAGTCAAATAAAAAATTTCTTGTAATTTTCAAAAGTATTTATTGAAATCAGAATGTAATATAATAGTAAACACATTTTATTATTATAAGTTAATAGTTGTTAATTTGCTCTGGCAATTTTCTCAAAATGCATGACTAAGTACAATAAATTATTTATGGTTTAAAAACTACAATAACATAGGTAGTAAAATAATTAAAGACAAAGAAAAATATATATATACCTAAGTACCTACCTAATGAAATATTTTTAATCTTAATAATTTAAAATGGTCAATGAAACATTAAGTGCCTTAAAGCAAGAGAACAGTTATTCATAATGCATAGTTTATTTTTTAAATTAAGATAAATATTATAATAGGATTTATAATAATATGTTATATGTGTGTTGCAATAAAAAAATGTTTTGTTGAAACTGCACATTTTATTTTATTTTAAATGGTGTTTGTGCAAATTAAATATGGCAAAGCAATTGAGTTTAATTTGTTCCGGCCCATTTATTGGTAATGGTGTACCTGAACAATAGTAGCATTATTAATGCCTTATTAAAGTTTTATTTAAACAATAGTTTTGCAAATAAAATGTAAATGTTATTATCATTTAACTACCTGAACGATTGGTGTGTATTGTATATATATGTTTACCATATTATTTAATTAATATTATTCCTCAAAAATTCTTTTTCAAATGGAAACATTTGAAATTGCTTACTTCGGTTTAAAGCCAATGAATCCACCCAGATTTCACCATTAATCCCATATTTTTAGGATATATTAATTAGGCACATTATGGCAAGCGATGGCTCAAAACATTTATGTAAACTTGCCATAATATATATTTTTTTAAATTTAATTAAAATCAAATTTAATAATATAATTATTAAGTTCTGCAAGTATTTTTTGGTTTTTGTTATTGTTACAGCTGTTTCGGCTTTCAAAGCCATTTTCAAACTGTGGTTATAACCACGTTTAGACGACTTATTTATATGATTCTATTTTACCCCCTCCCAATTTAAAATGATTTATTACCGGTTAAACCGATTTAATGATAAAATAATTGTAACAATAGATTTCTTATTCTGTGGGGGTATTTTGAATATGCCAAAAATTGTTAGAGTGGAGTTCGAAGTTGTTAAGGGGGTTAATTATCGAGTGGTTAAGTATCAAGACAGTTTATGCAAAGACATTATTATATAATGTCGAGATTTTTTTGTCTGTATATTATAATTATTATTTTTACAGGAGTCAAATCTGGGTATTATGATGGTGGTTTTTTATTTTAAATTTTTATTATCTTAAAAATGAATTCACAACTGTCGCAATTGAAAAATAAAGATGTATTTTTTCTTTTCCTTAAATATTTCATTTGAACTGATTTTGCATAAAATGTGCTCTTATCGCAGAACACTTTAAGCTGCATTAACGAGAAAATATGCACGGGTAAAATATACATTTGCGTATACATATTTTATTTAGGCATTCATGCGATATCTGTTTGCTGGTAATGAAAACAGTTTACGACAAATTTGCTTTTTTTCTGAAAATTAGAAAAATATTACTAAAACGGCGATATATTTACATTCACAATCTATCTATGTATTTATATAAATAAAAATGTAAATGTTCGTTTGTTCAAAATCTTAAATCTCCGAAAGTTCTTCACCTATTGCTTTGAAATTTTGACACAATGTTTCATTAGAATACGGGTGTGTTTTTATATACCTACATTATATAGATGTCACCTGCGACACGTAAAAACATGCTTTTTGTGAAAAACAGCAGAATTTGTTGGACGTATAGATACATAAATATATACTTCATTAACACATTTCTATCGGGTATTTTTTGCGCCGGGCGAAAATAATGGTCCTGCGCGAATTCCTTTAATTTGTTTTAAATCGTTATATCTTCGAAAATAATTAAAATATTTCAGTAAAAATTTCTACGTAGTAACTCAGCATACCCAAGCTATAAAAGTACTGAACGAAAATCGAATATTATTTGAAATGCAACTCAATTAACCTTGTAATATGTTTATTACGGCTCGCCTATTGGTATTTGCCCATACCTGCTTTCTTTAAATATGCCCGACATCTCTCGCTCGCTTGCACATATGAGTTGAGTGGGGCGGAACAGAGATAGAGATTCGAATCGAGATTCACGGTCATAAAAACCCTCATTCCCGGAATCGAATTATTACAATAACAAAATATGTTATCTAAATAATATACTATCCTTTTGTTGAAGTACCGATGTAAAAGAAAGGCACGAAGATAAATGTAAGAAGAAGACTTACATTACGATTCGATAATTATGTACATATAGTTGGGACCTTTACAAAGAGATTGGTATATAATATTAATATAAAAACATTGAATAATTCCTTCAATAAAGTCTTTTCTGCCATTGAATGAAATGAGGCCGGCGCAAAAGGTAGAACTACCCTTTCCGGCCGAAGTGTGTTAGTAAACATTTGTATGTAATGAAGAAAAATTAGTACAAACATTATTGATCTGGTAAAATTGCCGTATTGACTATTTTTTTTGTATTTGTGATCTTTCTTTGTTTGATTTTGGATTCATCCAACCCTTCCTCGGCGGCCAGCGAGGGGTGCTGCTGGATGACGTGCTTGTTGAGGTCGTAGGAGCGCACAAAGCACGCGCCGCACACCTTGCAGGCGAGCACATTCTTGTTGGAGTGAACCACGGTGACGTGACTTCTTAGCTCGCTGCAAGGAATGAAACATTCAAATTTGATACCGTGAAAGAGCCTCCATGGGCGAACTGTGTACAACTAATCACTTCCCGGTTGGGCGACGTTGTGAGGCAGCTTAGCCTGATCTACGCGGCTGATGCATAACATATGATTCATGAAGTTTTGCATGGTGGGATAGACTGCGTTGAAAAGGTTAAGGAAGAGGTAAGACTAATTTGTTCAATTTTGTGAACAAACAGCAATTACCCATAGAGTCAATTTGTTTCTCTTTTCGGAACAGTTCATATGGTCTCCATAGGTATCGTTGTATCTTCCTTACTGTCATGGTGAGAAATATAATCTAAATTGTGTTAGAAAGAGAAAACACCACGCTTTATATTCAAATCTACAAGTTAACTACAGAAGAATTAAAATGTATACCTCTGCGAAACCGAAGGTTCTGACCGCAATTTGAGAAAAAATTACGAAATTTTGGGAATTTTTACCAATTTTATATTTAACGACATAAAAGTGAGGTGGCAGTAATCTTTACAATACACCTGTCTAGTAAAATAGGTTTTTTTTTCATTATCAGTAATTTTAACGTAATTATTTTAAAGTTTGATTTCAAAATTTTAATATATCAGAAATTATGTTTATTTCTAATACTAAAATTTGAAAGTGTATTTCATCACCCTTTTCACCAACACAGTTTCTAGTTTTCGTATACATTCAGAAATATTTCATTTATTTGGATTTTTGACATTCTGACAGAGTTTTAAAAAATATAACGGTCATTATACCAGAGGCCTGAGAGGGTTAATAAGTGGGGCAGAAGATACAGATTCCAGTAGCTAAACATGCTTGACAACTTAAAAAAGTATGAGCCTCCATTCTCCTGAAGCCAACATCAGTTTTGAAAAGGTGTATGCTCGTTCAAACGATTCTCGCTAAACTCTGATTCTCTGCCAGTTTCAGTTATCGATCAAAAAGCACAACGGTCTTGCCGATTCAAAATGGCACTGATCGTTGGTTAGATTGTCATCAAATGAGATGGAGTTTGCAACACCACAATCTAATTAAATAATATTCATAAACATACCTTGAACTGAAGAAGCCGAGGGAGCATATTTGGCAATGGTGAGTTGTTATTCCGAGGTGTTTCTGCTTGTGAACTGAGAGGTCGTATCCAGTCACAAATCCCTTTTCACACACATCGCACTTGTGGGGCCGGGCGGCGGAATGGACAGTACTGTTGGTCCAAACACAATATACATATTATTTTTCTACACGTGAAGTATATTACAAGGGACCGGAAAAAAAACTTCTTAAGCGGGAAAATCTTCCTATGTGGGATAAATTGGGCCATTTTTCAAATTCGGTCTGTAAACTTCACCCGCCATAACACAGGGGCATTCCTACATCCCTAGCATGGCGGTTGAAATAACATTAAAAATGTATCATCCAATGTAAATTTTCTTTGAAACAAATAAAAAAAATAACACTCAGAATGCCGTTCTACCAGAGAGCAAAAATGTTAAATATTCACTACTTATAGACAGATTGATCCTTTCTTTAACCGGTATGCCTCTATGTGCAAACTAAATATTCACTACTTATTGACAGATTGATCCATTCTTTAACCGGTATGCCTCTATGTGCAAACTAAATATTCACTATTTATTGACAGATTGATCCTTTCTTTAACCGGTATGCCTCTATGTGCAAACTAAATATTCACTACTTATTGACAGATTGATCCTTTCTTTAACCGGTATGCCTCTATGTGCAAACTAAATATTCACTACTTATTGAAAGATTGATCCTTTCTTTAACCGGTATGCCTCTATGTGCAAACTAAATATTCACTACTTATTGACAGATTGATCCTTTCTTTAACCGGTATGCCGCTATGTGCAAAGTAAATACATATTCACTACTTATAGACAGATTGATACTTTCTTTAACCGATATACCTCAATATGCAAACTAAATATTCACTACTTATAGACAGATTGATCCTTTCTTTAACTGATATGCCTCAATATGCAAACTAAATATTCACTACTTATAGACATATTGATCTTTTCTTTAACCGATATGCCTCAATATGCAAACTAAATATTCACTACTTATAGACAGATTGATCCTTTCTTTAACCGATATGCGTCAATATGCAAACTAAATATTCACTACTTACAGACAGATTGATCCTTTCTTTTACTGGTATGCCGCTATGTGCTAACTATTATGCACAAATAATGTGAGCTATATTCGTAAAGAAACGTGTAGGTGTTTAACAAAACAAAAACTGCCATAAATATGAAGTATAGCACCTGCCACATCCTATGACTGAAACAGCCATCATCGTAGGTTGATAAATATAATTATCGTCGCCGTAGATGTCAAGAAAGCCAAGCCAAGTTTGGCGAAAAAGAGTTAAGTAAACAAGCCCTTGAGGTGATTTTGCACAAAAACGGCGCTATATAAGTCATCCAATTATTATTATTATTATTAAAAGCATTTTAAAACCAAGAAAGAAGCAGGCTTAGTCTTGAGTGTGCTATCCTTGTCATTTGTTTCTTTCAGTCTTCAGTGGTCAAGAGATTTTAACACACATAGTTTCCAAAATACTATTTTTGTAGTTTTTCAACCAAAATAATAAAAAGATAATCCTAAAAAGTATGTATGTTCAAAGTTTCACTGTTTGGTCTTTAAAAACAAAAATATGTTATAACAAATAGAATGTAACGTTTTTGTCACCAAAAAATCTTTATCCGCCGTTTTCTCAGCTTTGTGATTTCGTGGCTTGGCTCCCTTGACATCTACGGCGACGTTATGTATGTCCATAAATATTGTAGAAATTAGGTTAACTTACAGAGTGTGGATTCTAAGATTTCTGTCAAATCGGAACGCTTTTTGACAGAATTGGCAAATTAGGTTTTTCTCTCTTGTGTGGACAACTCTGAAAATAAAAAAAAATAGAAATAGTGATAAGGACATTGATGGAGGGTAAATATTTTCCTTTCACAATGGGATTCTTTAAATGCTTTGCAATTTATCATCGTCTTTCATTTAGAATCTACACCAGTTGTAGCTCTGTGATTATGCCGAGTGGATTTTCCCTCTGCTGTGATTGGTTAGAAAAAAAAAGACGTAGCTTTTTGATTCCTAATTTGAACAAGGCAATATTATTATGACGGTCTCCGTGGTCGAGGGGTAAGGCTCTCGACTTGCAAGCGCAAGATCGCAGTTTAAAATCCCGGCGTGCGTAAGTAAATTTTATTTGATTAATTTGAGTTATTCCACAATTTACTCATTTAAAATAATATACAATAAATTTGCGGCACGTTCCCGAGTGAAAGAAACTCTCAGTATCGGCCTGGTGTAAGACCGCCATTCAGAATTGAAACGTTGCTTGAAATGGCTTTGGTCATGTTTGGTGACCAGATCTGAATAGCCAGGTATTTTCCCACCTTCCTCTTCCCCTCCCCACTACCCTCAGTCTCACAACATACCCCAATTGAGGAAGGCATAGTCTCACTGGCTCCAGATGGTAGGACGCAGTTGGGATTCTTATGCAGTTTCACATAAAAAATTTTAAAAAAACATGGTTTTCTATATGAAAGAAGCAAAATAAGAAAATTGCTGAGTAGCTTTCAAAAGGCAATTAAAAAGAATGTTACATCTTTAATCAATTTGGGAGGTAGGTATGAGAATCGCCGCCCCGGGAACCATTCATTCATTGGTTAATCAACACCTTTGCTATACATCACCCCGAGAGATTGGGAGAGGCCGGCTGAGGGAGTCCCTTTGACGTCTCCAACCAGACTCTCGATCCATCACCTTGCACCGCAGTGGGAGGGATGGATTCATATGTCCATCACCCCTTTTCCTTCCCAGAACACGCTCTCCTTCCATTCCTTAAAAAGACCCTCCACAGCATCACAGGGCCGTCAATGTGAAGCTGAACAATTTTAGTGAGCCGTATACGCCCTCAGGATGGGTTGTTTCGTAGAATTTGAACAATTCATCAAATTTCATTTGCGAGTTCTGTTATAGTCTGTTAGGAAGTAAGAGCTTCACAGATGCACTCATAGAGGGCAGTGAATAGAGCTTGCGTGGGAGTCCGCAAGATGGCAGCCAGTGGCCAGTAGTCGCCATGGCCAGTGGGAATGCTCCCAGACAAACTTACTGTTTCAGATCTCAATTAGCCAGCTTCTAGTTAGGTCGACTATTGAGTCACCATTGTAATACGCAAAGTATTAATAAATCCCTGATTTATCACAAAGAACCATTTATTTATAATCTCCTTCCACGACGAGTTGGAGAACTGTTTGTGGGAACACAACATAATCTTATTCAAGTTCTGTTATTATATCATTATAGACCAGTTACTCGACAGAACTAAAATAATAACAGAACTTTCGCAGAACTTGAAAATGAAGTTAAATTAATTAAATTCTCTGAAACAACCCGTCCTTAGTCTTAGTCTTACACATGTTTCTTCAGCTTGCTAAGTTGATCGTATTTGAGAGGGCAAAAGGAGCACGGGTGCCATTTGACTTCGCCCGTGTGTATCTTCATGTGAGATCTGAGGGAGGATTCGGAGTTGTAGGCTCTGTCGCACATCTCACACTTGTAGGAGCCTTTTACTTTGCGCTGCCGGTGGTATTTTAGGTGAGACCTCTCTTCCGGATAATCTGAAATTACATTATTACATGAACAAATGTTTTAATTTTCATTTCTTTCTTTCATTATTACTTGCTAGATTGATTTAAAAAAAATAGTTGAACAGCATTTCTTATCTAAACTCATTTATGAAACTTAATAAGAATTAGTATTTTTAAAGATAAACCAATGTTTAGAAGATGAGGTTTTTATGCATAGCGCAAAGGATAATACATTATTTTTAAGCAATAATTATTAGCCTGAAACACTTTAATTAATTGAAAAAATCTTCCGGATTTTAAAACATGCTGCCGACACGAATTGAACCATGTATCTCGACGCCATCTAGTAGGAGATTTAGCTTTATCAATGCCTTTCCTACAAAAATAAAGTTGGTTGTTTTCTAGTGAAAAAAACTCTAATAAGCAATAATTACAAATGAAAAATACCATTACATATTGAATAATTTGGCGGGTTTTGAATAAGCTGACGTAGCGCAATTGGCAGAGAACCTGACCGGCAATTAGAGAAGGTTGCGGGTTCAATTCCCATTGGCGGTATATCAGACGTACAGAGCCAAAGTCATTATGAGATAACAAGATCTCAAGTTTTTACGATGTCCTTAATATTTTTGATAAAACCATTAATATATCTGGTCAAAATAAATATGATACTATAATATTATCCCACATCCTTAATGTGCGACTGCTATAGTTAATATTAATGGATTTTCAGCGCCACCATACATTTAAAAACTAATATTTTTGTTTTGTTCAACACAGTGAAGAGATAAGGGTGATCGCTAATTACTCTCATTGAACATGTGTGAAATTTAATGTATAATTTTGTCCAATAAATAGAGAAGTAACTGGTACAAACAGTCACTTCTCATCCGAGAGTACTCGGGAAAGTAATACTTGTTTAATTTAATGTTTTCCTACTGCCCCTGCAAAAACTCTCAGATCAAGGTGTCAATGTATGCCGGTGCCCTATTGAATTTGCAGTATTTGTGCGGGCTTCACTAACTTGGTCCCGTACAGGCGGCATGTATTTTTTCTTTTATATAGGTGTTTCAGGCTAATAATTATTGCTTAAAACCAATATATCTAATAAGAATTAATTATTGTAACCACTGCGGGATTGACATTTAGTATAAAAGAGATGACATGAGAATGTGAGATAGAAAGGAGTATACAAAATGAGGGTGACTTTCCAATTTTTCTCTTCGCCCTTTTACCAGTTAATAAATACTCTGTATTAATTACAGTAATGCGATTATTATTCCGCCAACGTAACTTTGAATATATAAATTTCGATCTATCATTTTTAAAATAAACGTTTTTCCGCATGTGTCGTTTATTTCTTTCAGTCTCAAATTAATTTCATACAAAACTTACAAAAATAGATCATTCCTTTATGAATCGTTTTACCGTGTTAATCTTTTAAAGCATAAAGTTTTCATACTAATTTATTCGATCGATCGCACCCGGCAACTGCTTCTGACATTAGTTGTCGTCATACATTCAAACACAGTCGTGTGAGCGAGTTGTTATATTTTTAATTTCTATTATTTTAGCATTTCAACGTTAAAATGAACCATCTGGTGAAAAAAGTGCATAATCTTCAAGATAAAAGTATTATCGAAGAAGTGGAAAAAAAATGCAGCTAAAAAATGCAACCCCTCTAGCGTTTGAGGTTCATATATAACCGGGCGTCCATATTTTATAAAAGTATTTTTATCTTTTTTTCTATTACACAGATAAATACATAATTTTTTTTATGTTAGAAAGACAAATAATGATCCTTTTCAGTTTGCCTCAAATATTTTCACTGGATGCCATTAATAAAATCCTAAAAATAGCCAAAATGAATAATTACTATTTCGCGCCGCTATCATAACAATCGGTTTAACTTTAAAAATTATTTTTTAATTAATGAAGACAATATTAGCGATTCTTAAACGAAAATCTGCCCCTTGCCGGGGCACTGTAAGGCAAGGGTCCTGGGATCGCGTCCTAGATGTGACCGTATCCTTTTCTGATTTTTGTTTAAGAATCGCTAATATTGTCTTCATTAATTAAATATTACAATTTGAGGTATTACTCAATAAAGTTATTCCAAAATTTAAAAAAATTATTTTTTATCATGTGAACGAGATAAAAGTGAAGTCACAGTTTTCTTACAAATTCCCCAAACAAATCGAATGTGATTTCGAAATATCAAGTTATCTTAATTTTTTTCTATGATTGGAGTAAAAAAGTAAAAATGTGGTTAGCGTTTTTGAAAACATTTTTCACGTTTGATATTAAAATTTACTTATTTAGAAATAGTAATGTTTATTTTAGATGCATACGCCGGAAAGTTAATTTTATCTACTTTCTAAAATATTGCAAAGGTGTTGAATTTACCGAAGGTATAATATAGACAAGCAATTAGGTATTGCGGCATTTTTATTTAAATTCATTAATTTTGTTATAACTTTTTAAATTAAAAACTCCGGTTGTCAACATCATTTTGTTAAAACTTCAGTCGTCAACAAAACACTTTGGACTTCTATTTGATGATTACAATGAGCTTGTGCGCCTTATTTAGCAGGCGGTAGGAATAATTCTGGACCTCGATCCTGTGTTTGCAATTACCGACAGCTATGTACCATCTATGGGTAACCTCTTGAAATACTATCTAGAATATCACACATTTTATATGTGAAAAACGTATACTTTTGTAGATTATTTGAATAAGATAAAGGAAAAGACAGACAGATGTTTAACTGTAATGTAAATAGAAGATTGGCTATGTATGACAGGGTTCCATGCTCAACAACTCAACACAGTGACTATTCAACACACCTTTAAAAAATTATATAAAGTCATTAAAAACGATGATTTTTTTTTTAACCTAACCTAACCTACTTAACCCAGTTAATAAAGTTTTTGTTTCATCACTTTCCATGACTTTATATAACTTTTTAAAGATGTGATGAATTATCATTTTGATGATTTATCCGGTCACCACCTTACAGTAATGAAAAAACATCTTTTCTCCTCGAGGTGATTGTATCGGTGACTGGATAACTCATCAAAATGACAATTCAACAAACCTATAAAAAGTGCTATAAAGTCATGAAAAGCGATGAAACAAAAACTAGGTTAAAAGGTTACATATGTTGTCACATCACTATGTTTTTATTTTTTTTTATGGATTAACAATTTTTTTTTTTTTTAGACAATGTATAGATAGTTCCACGAAGCTGCCACATGGCTGCTTATCTGCAGGTTTAATGCCATCACTATTATTATTGTCAAGTGTCTATAGTAAATCTCTGTGTGTATTGTCAGCAAGCAAACTCGCATCTCTAAAATGTCTCCTGTATAACAAGTCTAAATAAAGTAATTACACAGTGCCAAGTGTTTTTTATTTTATTTTATTTTTATTTTATTTATTGCACAACAGATAGATTATCCAATTACTGTACAATTCTCAATTTGACAATCTTAACACCTATGAAGATAATTATTATACAAAAAAAAACTTTAGGCTATTTAAAGAAGAATTATACAGTAGAACCTCGTTAATTCGAAATCCAGCGGACATCAAAAATCAAATTTCGAATTAACGAATTCCCACGTAATTCGAAATTTTATGAAAAAAAAAAAAAAAAAAACGCCGAAAATCGATTTTCTCAGCCGCCTCTTCAAATCCGGGTGGTATTTTAGTTGTAAATTCGTATTAATACCAATTATTTCTTTATTTTCGCGGTCGATTACCGTAGCGGCCGGCCCTGTAAATTCAGATATTCGCAATAAATTCGTAAAAATGCTATATATTTACGCGTAAATCGAGATTTTGCTGCCGATTTCGGTCGCGCCCCACCCTTTAAATTGAGATATTCGTAAAAATACGATATATTTCCGCGTAAATCGAGATTTCGCGGTAATTTTCCGTCGCGGCCGGCCCTTTATTTCAAATATCTGAATTTGAATTCGTAAAAATACGATATATTTCCGCGTAAAACGAGGATTCGCGGCCGTATTCCGTCGCGGCCGGCTCTTCAAATTCAGATATTCGAAATAAATTCATAAAAATGCTATATATTTACGCGTAAATCGAGATTTCGCTGCCGATTTCGGTCGCGGCCTACCCTTTAAATTGAGATATTCGTAAAAATACGATATATTTCCGCGTAAATCGAGATTTCGCGGTAATTTTCTGTCGCGGCCGGCCCTTTATTTCAAATATCTGAATTTGAATTCGTAAAAATACGATATATTTCCGCGTAAAACGAGAATTCGCGGCCGTATTCCGTCGCGGCCGGCTCTTCAAATTCAGATATTCGAAATAAATTCGTAAAAATATGATATATTTCCGCGTAAATCGAATTTTGTCGGCAGTTTTTCGTCGCGGTCGGCCTTTTAAGTTCAGATATTTGAAGTAAATTCGTAAAAATATGTCATATTTCGGCATGGATCGAAAATTTTCGGCCGATTTCCGTCGCGCCGTATTTTTTCAACGCGGATATTCGAAGTAAAGTTAATAAAAATACGATATATTTACGCGTAAATCGAAATTACGCGGCCGAGTTTCGTCGCGGCCGACCCTTTAAATGCAGATATTTGGCGTAAACTCGTAAAACTACGACATATATCCGCGTAAAAATTTTTTTCTCGGCACTTTAAACTCGGATATTCGAAATAAATTTGATAAAATAGGACATTCCAGTGTAAATCGATTCAGATTTACAAAATAATAATACTAATTAGGACGATGTATAACCACGTAAAAATACATTTTTCGGTGTTTTACCGCCACGGCTGACTTTTAGATTCAGATTTACGAAATATTATGATTTATTTTCGCAAAAATCAAATTTTTTCGAATTACACGAACAAATTTTCGTGCGCGGACAAAAATAAATTTTGAATTACGAATTAACGAATTTCGAATTAAAAAAAATTTTGTATGAAAAAAATTTTCAGCGGAAATTTTTTTTGCGAAAATTTCGAATTACGCGTTTTTTCGAATTATCGGGGTTCGAATTAACGGGGTTCTACTGTATATATCTAGTGCTTCTGAGATTTCATTCAATAGCACCATTCCTCTTGTCATGCTATGTTGTGCTAGAATATCTGTTCTGCCGTATGGTATTTTGAGTAAGTCGTGTCGACGACTACGGCTGAAGTTTTCGGGCACGTATAAACCATAACATTCCAAGAGGAACGGGCTATCAATATAGTTATGGATTATGTTAAAACTAAGTATTGCAAGATTTGCATGACGTCTAGTTTCCAAGCTAAATCTATTTGTTGCCTCAAGTAAGTCTACATGGTGCATGAACCTTGGATAAGTTCCACGCATCCGCATATAGACATACCTGAGGAATTTTTTCTGGATTTGTTCCAGCATATTAATATACTTAGTTTGGTGCGGAGTCCACACACCACTAGCATACTCCAGCTTACTTCGTATGACGCCATCAAACATGGCTATCATTGCATCTGGGTCGTGAAATTGTTTACATGTTTAATATAAAGACCAAAGATCACATGAAACAATGTAACTATTTAACCTAGTTTTTGTTCCATCTTTTCATAACTTTGTAGCACTTTTTATAGGTGTGTTGAATTGTCATTTTGAGGTGCATAGGTTACATTTGTAACTATTTAACCTAGTTTTTGTTTCATCACTTTTCATAACTTTATATGTAGCACCTTTATAGATAGGTTGAATTGTGATTTTGAGGAGTTATCATGAAACCGATTGAATAACTAAACCTTGCTGTATAAAGTTGACCATTAATTGAACAGTGATTATAATTACTTTTATTGCATATGTCACAGTGGTACGGCCTTATTCCAAGGTGTGAATTAACGTGGACAGTAAAATACGTTGAGACGGCATAGATTCTGGGGCAGTGTTCACAGCGGTGTTTATATATGCGGTACAAGGCGGCCAGGTAGTCAGGGTCCAAATCTGAAAACAGAACATTACATTTTGCCATTATTTTATGAAAAAAATACAAAGAAATTGAGAATTTTCTTTATATAACACCTATGGAAAATACAAATGTAATTTTAAATCATTTAAGAAATAAGAGATACACTCTTTGACAGAATATAAAGGGTGTATCAGCATGTACCCAATAGATTTTAACAAGCAATTCCTGTACATATTTGGAGTAAAATATGTACATGTCATTTTGCTGTTAGCAAGTTATTCTAAAAATAAAATAATATTCATCCTAGACTTGCAGAAAAGTCAATAGATGTCGCAAATAAAAATAAAAATTGATATAATTATCCAAGAAATTATCTAGATTGCATTTAATTCGGGAAGAATCTTGCAATCATACATAAAGATAGCAGCCAATAAAAATATGCATTAAGAAAATTAAGATAATGTTGGTAGTTCTTAGTTGAAGTATGATGCAGTTAAATGTGACAGAAGAGGATAGGGTCGAATTAGCTCAGTGGTAAGGGTTTGGTCTTGGGTTCAATTCCAAGAAGCGATCGAATCTTTTTCTGATTTTACTGTAAAAAATCGTTTGGGAGTTGCTAATATTGACCGGTTGGTGGTTGAGTTGACATCACGTTTGGGTTCCACCCGGGCGTAATGTGTTCAATTCCTCGGCTGGCTAAGTCCTCCATCACAACATAAGCAACATTTTCCGCCTACTATGTGGTATTAGGAGATTTTCAAATATTGTCAGGTTATTCGTAACCCGGGAATGTTGGTCTTTTTTTTTTTTTTAAATTGTCTTCAATGATTATATATTTTGGTTTTTAATTGAAAAAAATTTCATCGGACAGCAAAATGACATGCATATTTTTACTCCAAATATGCTCAGGAATCGCTAGTTAAAGACTTTTGGGTACATGTTGATACACCCTGTACATTAAAAAATATATTTGTAAATATGCACAGGAGTCAAAATTGCTCCCTACCGTCCGAAGCCAGTGGGACTATGGCGTTCCGAATTGGAGTATATTGTGAAGCTTAAGGGAGAGGGGAGGGGAAGGAGATGGAGAAGAGAAAGGTTGGGAAATAGCAGGATATTCAGATCTGATTTAGATTCTGAATGGTGGTCTTGCACCAGGGCGATAGTGAGAGATCTTTTGCCGTGGATAAGTTTAAAAATAAGTATATTTACTAACCCACGTCATCCTGTCCTCTAGTAATAAAGTACCCATATTTCCGCTGATTTATACAAATCTTGTTATTGGGTCTGTTACTTTTTTTCTTTCCTTTTACAATCATATTCTTTAACCTCGTACTATTTGTAATGGCGTCCCCTTCATCTATTTCAATAACAGGTTCCACATACAAATCATCCTCCTCTTTATTCTCTTCCTTGATATCTTTAGGATCGCAGAAATCTCCAGAAAAACAGGACGAATTAATATTTGTATTACTGTCTTCTTCTAGTATTTTCATTTTTAATAAATCATCATGACCTTCATTATTTAGACACGATTCCTTAGTGAGAGAATCTCTTAATAACGAATGACTGATAGATTTTTCCCGCTCAAATATTTGTGAGGGCGCCATTTTGTTTTCATCATCTTCTTTTTCTGTATTTAAGGCTGTTTTAAGAAATTCATATGAGGATTCACATTTTGGTTCCTGGAGAGAATCTCTTACTGATGAATGACTAATAGATTTTTTCCCCTCAAATATTTGTGAGGATATCATTTTGTTTTCATATTTTTCTGTATTTAAGGCTGTTATGAGAAATTCATACGAAGATTCACATTTTTTCCGGAACTTGTAAGCAATCTTGAGACTGACGAGGCATTCATAACAGATTTGGGTGGGAAGTTTATCATCTTCTGATACCTAAAATTTAAAAATTAAATAATATTTTATGCACAAAATGAAGGATGGGAAGTACCTTGCTGTAAGATCTGGTCACCGAACATGCCCAGTGCCATTTCAAGCAACGTTTTGATTCTGAATGATGGTCTTTATCTACCACTATGGAACATGCCGCAAACATAAATTAAATCAAATTTATTTGCACATGTCGGGATTTGAACCCGCAAAATCTAGATCTGAAGCTTTGGATATTAACCGCTCCGCCATGGAGGTTGTTGTATAAATCATAAGTTCCAAATATAAACTCTTTGTTTTTATTAGTTTGATAAATTAAAAATAACAGAAGAGTATTTATGACATGTATTAAACGAGTCTCCTGCTGTTCCCATGTAAACGCAAAACAGAGATCATTGTCTCCCGCTGTCTATGCTTAAAATGGGAAACGACTGTGTTTCTCCGTTTCCCACATACAAAGTGTTAAAATAAAGATGGATTATTAATATTATTTTATATGCAGGCAGCCCTCTGCTGATGCGCAGATATCTGATTTCACAATAAGTTTAACAGTAGGTAATTGAATTGTTGTAAATTGAGCCTTTAATTGATTTAAATTAGTAGCATCGATGACACGGGTGGTGAGAGTGGCATTCTATCCCTTCCACCAACTCTTTAGGGAATGAGAAACTAATTTGAAGAGTGAAGATTTGTTTGTTACAAAACAAAGATCAGTTTAATAATCAAAAATAATATGTTGGTTAAGAAAGAAAGCAAGTAAACAAAGTTGTTTACATATCAATAAAACACAATACGAACAATTGCTTTGCAATAAGTGGGGCAAGGTGAACTCAAAGAAATGACTTGTTGACAGTTTGTTTTTCTGTGTTTGTGGAAGGTAATAAACGGAGGAAACACCGATAAACTTCAAACGTGCGTCGTTTTATTTGTTCCTGGCAAAATTTTAAATATTTACCGTGACGGTAGCGCAAGTTGTTATCATTTCAGCACAAGAGACAACTTCTTCGAAGGTTCCTTTCGTTACAAATATTGGCTTTAGACTACCTTTTCCCAAACAAATTCTGCAGATATGCTCGATGTCAAGATCCATTTCGTTACTTTTTTGTATTAAGAGGTATCACAACTATATTCAGTAGATGTTTACTAATATTTTTAGCAAAATAACATACATTTAACTGCAAAAAATCTACTTTAATTATGTCAGATGTGACAGTACATCAGACATCAGTTGACATTTGAACATCATCTATGCATAAATAAACCACTCTCTAGATCGATATCTTCGGGCTTTTTGTATGGCGCCATTTTGTCACCCCCTTAACCACAGATAAAACGGTCGTTTGGTCCAGACAGGTAAATATATTGTGGACCATAAATAAATCTCAAGGCCATTTAAAAAAAGTATAACCATAAACAATATAACTACACCCAGCGAACATCGTTCATTCAATAGCCCACAAAAATTATATTTTAAAAATAAAAATATTGGAATGCAGGAAAAGGAAAATAAAAAAAACCCACAGCTATGCACACATAAAAATACTTTTTATTTTCAAAAAGACAATGGACAGTAATACAAAACAGGGTCAGTACAACCGATGTATTGAGCAATGATTTATCATTGAAGTAGAAGATAAAACTAATATATCTAAACAAAACATGAAACAGAACAAGACACAGAAAAATAAAAAGTAACGGTCTCAACTAGGAATCGAACCCAGTCTTACTGCAACAACTTAATAGGATTTAATTTGACCTTGCACAAAAATACAAGAATATATACACAAAATACATATTCAACAAATTTAAGTGTTCATTATTATTGCCACAGCACTAGAAGTTATTCAAATTCTCCTGCAAGGGTTTCATATAATTTCCACAGCTCTGTCGTCAGCAAACATCATGGAAAATGCTGGTTAAATCTGAATACTTACATGATGCAATTCTGGAGAGGTTTAAATGACCTTGTATGATGTAATCGTGGCTTTTTTTAGCAGTTTTAGCATCCTAATACGTGGTATTATATCGCGTCGGAATACGGATAGGTCTGAAAAGGAAAATTAATTAAATTATTAGCCAATGAAGTACATTCAGAAATCAGGAACATTGTATCAAAGAACGAGAGGTTAGTACCTGTATTTTACAACGGGTTCGGGTCCTTCTTTCAATTGGTGGAGATAGACCGGATAACACACTTTAACACAATACGGCATTAATTTATCAATTTATCCCAGATGTGACCGTTTCCTTTTCTGATTTTTCTGTTTCAGATTTTCGTTTGAAAAAATCACTAATATTGTCTTCAGTATTTAAATATTAATTTATCACCTTGAAGAATTCTAGCACGTAACATTATTTTTAGATGGGTGAAAGAAAATTCAAAATATTTACGTAAAAACATCAACTGACTTTTCAACTTACGAAATGGCGTCTTGGAAATTACCGTTAATTTTTATCGGAGCATAAAGCATGCTTAGCTTCTCTTTCTGTTACACAAGTCGCTATGGTAGAGAGCGAGAGATCAAACAACAATTTTTGCTCTAAGCCAATGAGATCTGAGCTTTCAGCCACAACAGCTTTGTCTATAAGAATTTGGGTATTGAATAACTCCTCCCATCAGGGTTACAAGGTCATGCGGGAGTTATACGCCCCTGCATCTATGGTTTAATCCGTAAAGTGTTGCTACCATGTTGCTAAATTCGGACAGAGTCTCCCTAATTTTTTTTTAATCTGGCATCCTTATTTTTATTTACTCCATTTCCATAGATGACCCACTATATTGACAGCATGTATCTGGCATGTATTGCTAACCTATAAATGTCAAATAAGCCATCAGTATAAACAATTCACGATGGGGAAAAAGGGATATAATTGGAAGGCTAGACAATCATTTACAACAAAAGTAGACGATTCAGAGACTCAGAAGGTTCGTAATGAATTTATCAACTTTAAAACGTTATACTTCAATCTTATTATCATTCAGCAGTGTGCTTTTGTTTTGAAATAATACTTCCTGAAATATATGATAATACTCATTATCAGAAGTGTTTTAGTGGTTTAAATTATATTTGTTGTGTTTAATTGCAGATTAGTGTTGACCTTCCCACTAAAGAATATGGTGGAGATGATAGCAGTAATGCTCTGGTACTACCATCGTCAAAACGACACACTAAAGTTAAGAAGGATACCTCGAGCAATGTCAGAATTCTCTCAAAACAACAGAGAAAGAAACTCGAGAAAATTGTGGAGAAAAAACAAAAGAAAGAAAACGTAAGTACCTATTCTATTCCAATGAAACTCGGAATTTTGGTTTATAATTTAAATCTGTGGAGTTTCTCGCAGTTCTGATGCATACAGAATCACCGCGAAGTTTTAAAGAGAACTTGTTTAGTTCATATTTTAAGAAAAACATGGCTAAGTAACACATTCCTCATGGATCTCATGTCTACAGCATTCAGTTATACTTTCATCCTTCCTCTGCCAGTTACATGCTCACTGCCATACATTAGTATTGGTTTCACAGGTTTGGCTTGCTGCTTTTGACAAAATGATTTTATTTTCAGAGAGCTTCCTTGCTTGAGGCATTGGCCAAGGTTCAGGTGAATGTTGAAGAGTTGAATCAGATGACATCCATTTCTGCTGTGCAGTCCAAGGGTCTAAAGAAAAATTTAAGGCAAGCGGATGTGGATGATATTGACTATACTAATCTTGCACAAACAGTTCCCGTGGTTGGAGCCAATGACGAAAATGTCAAAATTAAAACCATCGCTGGTGAGTAAATATACAAATTTAAAATTTATTAAAATTGTAGCTCTTAATTTTGTTAGTATTTTAAAGACTGCACAGTAATGTTTTTTTACAATTTTTTGCACAGTGGGTAGGCACATACTTCCATTAAGGTGTTTCTAAAAAGTACCTAAATTAAATTATTCTTTGAAAATGGAGCAACTATTATTATTTATTGAAAATGGAGGTATTATGTTATTTTGTATGAAGTCTACTGTAAACATATGGATTAAATATATAAACATGCTGAAAGATGGAAAAAGTTATAATAGAAAGTAGAAAATAGAAATAGTATTAAGAAGATATTATATTTAGCATCAGATCAAATATATTTTAAGCAGTATGACAGAACTGAGCACAATGCCACTAATAATTTCTGTAATGTAAACTAGTGTTTTGTGTACGTAGTATTTTTGGTAAATGTTGTCCAATGTTAATTTTTTATTCTTTCTAGGATCAAGGAAACGAAAACATCTGCTAACACTAGAATCCCGTGGGAAAACAAAGCGAAATAAGAAAGACTATAACGTCGTTGATCTTGAAGCCTCATCATCAGGCTCCGATGTCTCCGATATTGAGATGGAAGAAGAACCAGAAGAAGAAAAGAAAGAAGAAACAATAGACAAAGATGAAAATTTGCTCAGTTTAAATGAAAAAATGCAAATCGAAGAAGCAAAAGGAGTACTACTTGACGAAGAAGAGCTCAAAAGAAACGCAGAGAAGTTAGCCAAAAAGAATAAAAAGAAAAGACACAATAGAGTGAATATTAAAGATGACGGTGAAAAGAACGTAGGTGATAAGTTGATTGTCATGGAGAAACGGGAGACCATCTTTATTCAGGTTGATCGCGATCCTAAAATACAAGCGGCGCGACTTAAGTTGCCCATTCTAGGAGAAGAGCAGGCGGTGGTGGAGTGCATAAATGAGAATGCTATAGTTCTCATTGCCGGAGAAACAGGTGTGTAGATGCTTTTATTTGAATGTGTGAAAATAGTTTTTTTTTTTTTTAAATAAATGACTAGTCTTGAGTCTCCTTCAACGCATTTTTTATTTAAGTTTTTCTTGTCTTTATTATACTGAGTAGATGGTATAGTATCCAATCCACCATTTTACAATGACTTAGGACGGGCTGTTTTGCTTTGACTTGAAAATCATCTTTAAAATTTGATGAATTGTTTAAAATCTGTGAAGGTTTTATTAAAGTTCTATTATTATTTCAGTTTTATGAAGCCCCTGGCCAGTAATGATATAGTAATTGAACTTGAATAGATCCTACACAGAACTTGAAAATTAACTTTGAAATTTGATGGTTTGTTCAAATTCTGCAAAACCACCCGTCCTTAACAATGGTGTACATACATATATTTAAAATGTCATTACAATGGCAAACTTTTAAGTTCATAATGTAAATACCCTAGAATATTAATAATAAGTCTAACTGCAGTAAAATATTGGAAGTATTCACTTGTATTGGGGTGACAATGCTGGCCGCCAGAGGTGCTAGTGTTGCATACCCGACAGACAATGGCGGCAAATACATGCTACGTACTTGGTGGCGGTAAGCATCTATAAATCTGTTAATACAAACCTAATACATAGTCACATTCATATTTTTTTATGTATGAGCAAAAAACAGTAATATTGTACGTAGGTTACCTAATATAAATTTTTTTAAATTTTCAATATAAATAATTTATTAATGTAATCAAAGAAAATATTTCACACAAAAACCATTAAAATAAATTAAAGAAAACCAACCCGCAGAACTCGCTTCACCAAGAGGTGCTAGTGAAGAATACTGCCATCAGAATGTGTTTGGAAATGTCAGAAGTTGGAGGTATCATTAATTTTTCTACAGTATTTGGTGTAATGCTCAAGTAAGTGTTTACCTTTGAGTCAAGAGATGGTGGGTTCAATTTCTGCTACAGAGCAAATATGAACATGTCTATTTTTTCATTATGTACAGCCGACACTTTTTGATTGTTGTGTTTGAGGTGCAATAATTATTAAATAGCATAAATCAATATTTTTATGCTGATAGGTCTAGCAACCCTTAAAACATAACCTCAAAATATAATATCTAATCAATCATCCCCAGGTAGCGGAAAAACAACCCAGGTCCCGCAGTTCCTGTACGAAGCCGGTTACACGCGTAGCAAGAAGATGATTGGTGTCACGGAGCCTCGGCGAGTGGCGGCCGTGGCCATGGCGGAGCGCGTGGCCACAGAGATGAGCCTCACGTCGCGGGAGGTGTCCTACCTCATGCGATACGAGGGAAACGTCACGGAGGATACGCACATCAAGTTTATGACGGATGGTGAGTTGGAAATATGCTTTTATTTTTATTAAATCATCTCCCACAACACAAACAGGTATATCTCATTTTTGTACATTTTTTAGAAATGCCAAAAACCTTTTTTTTTGGTCGGATTTATTATGTTTCACTAGTGGGGTAAAAAAATGCTTTATTAAAACCCCTTTAGTAAAAGAAACATGGAAATGAATGCTCTTCATGATAGTCGATAGAGTTTTTGAACCGTCCACAAATCAGTCTGAAGAAATGTGCACATCCCTTCTGACCCGTAGATGGTTCATTCCGAGTTTCACACCAAGAGCCACCTAAGAAAAAGGATAGGTCAGCAGGATAGAGCCAAGGGTGGTAGTTTTATACACCCTGATGATGATACAACATTCTTTAACATTTATTTCGGTTTGTGACAATTTCAGGTGTACTCCTGAAAGAAGTGGAGTCAGACTTCACCCTGTCCAAGTACTCTGTGATAATAATAGATGAGGCGCACGAGCGCAGCGTGTTCACGGATATCCTCATCGGCCTGCTCTCGCGTATCGTTCCTCTTCGTTGCAAGCGCGGCGACCCCCTCCGGCTGGTCATCATGTCCGCCACGCTGAGGATTGAGGACTTTACCGAGAATACTCGTCTGTTTAGGGTACCACCACCTGTCATTAAGGTAAGCTCACTTATATGTTCGACACTTTTTACTAAGTATCCGTTACTCATGTTGTGTAACATCTCACCTTGCAAATAAACTTGTCTCGCACAGTCTGTACACGTTGCTACTAAAATCATATTGAAGTTCTGTTATTATTTAATCGTAGGCCGGTTGTTTCACAATACATACTTGGATGAAAACAGAACTTGAGTAGGACTTTCACAGATCTTGAATAGGGCTTTGAAAGTACTTGAATAACAACTTTAAAATTTGATGAATCGTTCAATTCTGAGAAACAACCTTTAAAAAATTCCAACGTTGGACTCGGTTTACTCGAAAACGAAAGCTAAGATTATAAAATTACTCAAGTTATGTTATTGAACTACAAAACAGCATTAATCAGACGTTGATTGTAAAATTAAATATTTCCGTGTTGCACAGCACGGTTACTTATTTTTTATAATTACCAGACCTACAGTGACATCAAGCTAACAGCGATTTTCTTTCTTCTTATTTTAGATTGAGGCCCGGCAGTTTCCTGTGACATTGCACTTCAACAAAAGAACCGATGAGGATTATTTGAAATCAGCATTTTCCAAAACTATAAAAATCCACACAACTTTACCCGAAGGAGGAATCTTAGTTTTTGTTACTGGACAGCAGGAGGTTCGTACCAAATCAGTTTCATATCCACTAATTAATATACTCAACACATAGAACATGTTACATTGCAAACAACTGGACGCAGCTTAATTAATAATTAGAATGGCAGTTTGCAGTGCTGCCACGCTGGTCGATATATGTATATTGGTATTGGTACCTTCATTGTATGGCCTTATCGGCCGGCCGCTAATGTCAACATTTTGAAGGCTCGTATCTTTGGTACTGAGAGGTATTTTCCAAAAATAATTCTGTCCTCAGCATGCTGTTATTAATATGATACATTTGTAAATATAAAATCTCAGTCTCTTTAGTAAATCTGGGGATTTCGCCATTTGGATGAAAATTCCTGCAATATGTCCCAAAAATAAATTCCCAGGAATTTACACATCACAGCCTATCTTATTTCGCCTTCTAAAATATGTATATGTATTTAGTATTTTGGGTTTATATGCTATAGTGCAATTTATAGTTTATGTTCTTAGTTTATTCTGCAAATATAATGTAAACATTTTCACCGCCCGGATGTTGCATCCCTGTAAATATCATTTTTCACTTCTTTTATGATGTTTCATTTAATCTAAGCATAATAGCAAGTTCAGAAATTTAAATTTATAGGGTAAGATACTCCCAGTATCCCCCTGGTGAAAGACCATCATTCAGTATCGAAACGTTGCTTGAAATGGCTGAAGTCATCTTTAACCATCAGATCAGAATAGCCAGATACTTCCCAACCTTCCGCTTCCCCTCCCCACTCCCTTCATATTCATGTTAAAAAGTACATAATCATTATCTGAATAAAATTGTAGATTTGTATTAAAAAAGCCACAGATACTCTTCTTTATGTACATACATTTGGGAGTCCCCAGTGTTGCCCGTGCTTCACGCAGAGTTTTTCGAAATCAGATGTAGACACTAATTTTCCTCTTATTTTGAACATCAAATGTGCAAAATTTCATAAAGTATCAAAATTCTCCTTCGTGGGGTGGGAAAAGGGGGTGGAGGTGGTTTTTCGTAATTTAAATCTCAGGTAGACATTGTCCTTACTCTTGCTTTGAAGGTCGAGTGTGCAAAATTTCATCAATCTTTGAATAAAACTGTAGATTTGTTTAAGAAACAAATGCACACCTAGGTGTGGATCTATATAAATATTTTTCTTTTATTATTTTTTTTAATTTTTCTTCCACAGGTAAACACACTAGTTAAAAGGTTAAGAATGGCTTTCCCTCTGAAAAAATATAGCAAAAAATTAGAAGAAGCAGCGGAAACAACTAGCAAAGTCAATCCCGAGAAATCAAAGCCTAAATCCAAAAGAAAATCAAAATCTGACAAAGAAACTGAATCGAAAAAGAAAATTGATGACAATTTACCAACAATAGACATAACTGATGAAATTGGTGATGAAGTATCAAATAATACGAATGATGTAGTAATTAAGGATGAAGATTCATCAGACGAGGAGAATATCAAGGATCAGGATGATGAAGAACAGGAGATGAGGCTGATGCTGAAGAAGGAGAAGAAGTTGGCGAGGGATAAGAAAAGGTCCGAGCTGGTGAAGCTGCCCAAGTTTGACCTGGATGATTTTGATCTCCACGACGAGGAGGTGGAGGATGATATGTTGGATCAGGGGGAACAGAGTGATATCATGGAAGACAGTGATGATGAAAATGGTAAGCAATAATTATCGTTCATTTTTCTATACCCATGAAAAAGTTTTGGTTTACTGTTAAACCTCTGTACCCCCATTGATCCATGCCCTCCAACAATGCATTTAATTAGCTGAGCGTAGCTAAGTCCTGTTTTACCTGACTGTTTTGCATTTCGTCTGTCTGTAAAAAAAATTGTATGTTCCGTTTCAAGATGGTGGCCGTTTTATTAGTTTAGTTCAGTAAAGATACTTTTCCAATTGATGAAAAATGTGAAATTGTCGTGTTTATTTGTAATTTCTCATTCGCATTTTTTTCAATATATGGTACCTACCTGCCTGAAGAAAGTTTGAAAAGGAATTATTATTGAGATAGTGACATTTATTTGGAAAATTGTATAATTCCTTATTTGTAATAAAATGAGGCCCCTAGAAACAAAGACGGAAGTGTCCACTTTGTTAAATTGTTGGCAATCTAAAAAAAACGTTTAATCAGTCCGTTATTCATCAATATGCAAGGAAATTTTAATAATATGATAGTAAACCGGTTTAAGAATACTATTTTAAATCATCTATGTATCTAAATGCCCCAGTTTCTTTAAAAAATGAATTTTTTTGATGGACACTTCCGTTTTTGTTTCAATCATTTTGACCATTTTGGACACTTGCTGTTTTGTTTCACAAACAGTTGGAAACTGCCGCTTTTGATGTAAATGACAATTTCAAAGATGTTGCAGTCAATGTAAGAAAACAATATTTTTAGGAAGATTTTTTTTATTGAAAAAGTTGCAGTTGAGTTTCTCTTGAAGATATTATTGAAAGTTGATAGGTCACTTCTATCTTAGAAATTTTCATAAATTCTGGATAACAGAAAATAGATTTAAAAAAGGTAAAATAGATTTAATTAAAGGTAAAAATAGATTTAAAGAAAAGTTAACAAAATTATAAAATAATACAAAAATTAACTAAATCATTAATAAGTCTGACACGATTTCTGCCGATTCCTCATTACATTCTATGTGAACATAATCATCTTCTTCTTCTTGAGGTACAAGAGAAGTAGTTGGACATAATTTCGAGTAGAAATTCAATTCGGGAATATTTCTCCAGTCACCGCCAAAGTGGATATTTAGCAGTTTTGCAACATCTCGTAATTTTAAAGGATTAACCGAAATTTGATTAGCCTCAATTAAACTGGGATTTATCATATTTGCAGTTAAATTCCTCTTGCAGATATTATGGAAAGTTGATAGGTCACATCTATAATTTGTTTCTCCTTTTAAAAGAATAGTAGTTTTATTCTTGTTTCTTTTCAAAATGAACCTTTTCGTCTCCGAAAATCGAGATGCCCATGATGATGTAGGCTTCAGAATAAGTTGCGAAGCATTTTTCCATTCGCTTACTTCTACCTCGGTACCCAACTTTATAACTGTAGCAAAATTGGATACAATATTGTAGTATTCTTCCGGTTGGATAATTTGTTCATGTTTTTTTATTTCTTTTTCTATATTACCAAATACTCTATCGGCTGGCATAAAAGAGTGTCCAGTTACCGGAAAAATCAACTCAATTTTTTTAAGACTAGCTGGAGCCTCAGAAAACCATCGCATACACATGCCAATAATGATGGAATTTTTGTTTTGGCCTGGACACCCGTCAGCCATCAGTCTTACTGTTTTGATCCCATCTAAGGGGAGATTCTTCAATCTATGGTATACTGCAGATGCTATCTCATTGGATCCCTTTACATGAGTATTTTCCAACCAACAGTAACTGAATACATTTTCTTTAGTTAACGGTTCTTTTGATGAACCAACTACAGTCGTAAAGTTATAAAAATATAACTGCCGACTATAGTAGGCTTGCTGGTCAGGCACTTTTGGTAACACCAGATTTTTTTCGCAGTCGAAGGAAACTGTTACCAAATCACTTCTCCTTTCCTGTAGATATTTGAAAAACTCGTCATATTTTTTTTTATGTATTCGTTTTTTTATCATCAGATCTACTTTTTCACGTTCGTCCGAAGTTTGTTTTATTTTTTCCGACAATTGCAAACAAGTCGAACAAACATCAGTGCGAGGAGTTCCAAACCCCAAATTAAATTTTTTATTGAACACACTCCTGAAGTATGATTGACTGATGGTAATTCCTTTATCTTCTTGTGCTTTTTTCTTGCACATTAAATACATCTTCCGAATGCTGAGGTTAGAAGGTAAATATCTTCGAAGGTTTGAAGCATTTCGACAGTAATGTGCTTCAGTGCACTTGAACTTCTTTATAAAATTCATGGTGAATTCTAACCTTTCCACGAAATGACGACTCCGATGATCGCCACCACGATTTTCCGTAGCAATTTTGCCAGTTTTATAAAAACATTCCATTATGTGTTGCACCCTTTGTTTTGAAATATTTATGCTCTTTAGAAATGTTTGTTGACACACTGGAATTATGGAGCCGTCGGACAATCTAAATGAAAATTTTGTTTGAAATTGTTTTGTTTTGTAAGTGCCTTTCCTAGGTCGCTGACGTTTAATGGATACTGGTTTACAAAATTTTAAAATTAGTGCATCTTGATATTTTTTGTCCTTACGTGAATAAAAAATCTTGTGAAAACGTATCAAATCTGTCATTTTAATGCTACTGCATTGAAAACTTTTTGAAGTTTTGTGGTTGCAAGCGGGAGCAGATGGTAAACACGTTGGAGAATATCTGTGAATAATATTAAAACGATTAGTTACTATTATTTAGTAGACATCTCCCCTTACTTGATTAATTGTGAAAAAAAATTGTGAACAAATTCAGATAAATCTAAAAATGTCATATTTTGACATTTGCCTACAACATGATGACGGTTTACCTTTTTTTCTTGGCGATGTTTGCCTTCCATTTATGCGGTTGTTTGACACGTTTTCTCACTGATTCCGGTGGCAATATATCGGGGAAAGTTTCCATTCTTGGAATATTTGACGTCCACTAACAATAAATGGTTATTTCCACAAAAAATAACAACTTTTCACTACACGATTCACTCACGCTTCCGCACGAGTTTGTATGAATTCAAGTACGGCCGCCATTATGAATAAAGGCTCCTGATTGGCTATTTGAAAAACTGCCGCTTTTGTTTCGGAAGGAGGTGGACACTGCCGTATTTGTTACAACAACAAAACTTTAAAGCCAAAATACTATGGTTTAATGACAATTATATTAAAATCAGATATATTCTCGAGATAGAATGAACCTTTCTCTATAAAACTGCATATTCAACTCATTTTTGACGTTTGGTGGACACTTCCGTCTTTGTTTCTAGGGGCCTCAAATGTTACATAAAATATGTGGATTTTGTTAAGTAAGGGAGGTATTAAAGAACTAAATTTTGTTTTTGATTTGTCGAATAAGAGAAAATTAAAAATTTTTTTTTTGGACCTGACTGTTCTACAAACATCTAACTTTACTCTATTTATTTGCAGAATGGGACTCCCTAGCCCTGGCTGGAGCCTCGGCCACCTCGAGCCCCCTTTGGGTACTCCCGCTGTACTCCATGCTGCCCCCGGCCGAGCAGTCCAAGGTGTTTGCGCCCCCGCCCCCCGGCTGCCGGCTCTGCGTCATCTCCACCAACGTGGCGGAGACGTCTCTCACCATTCCGGACATCAAATATGTGGTGGATAGCGGGAAGCAGAAAACTAGGTTGTCAATTTTTTTTATTTTACCTTGTTTAATATAGCAACTAATAACATTTTTTGCATCCGTCTATCTATACACAAGGTGTCCAAAAACTCGTAGTTCAAGTTGGAAAATGTTAAATCTATATCAGATAAGAACCCAAAAAAACTTCTGTTTTTAATTTTTTTTTAAATCTATTTTGTTCCAGGGTGTACGAAAAGATGACTGGTGCCTCCGCCATGCGCGTGGTGTGGACTAGCCACGCTGCGGCCCAGCAGCGCGCCGGGCGAGCTGGTCGCGTGGCCCCCGGCCACTGTTACCGTCTCTACTCTAGCGCCGTGTATCAGCATGACATGCCCGCCAACAGGGAGCCGGAGATCAGGGCCAGGCCCGTGGACGACCTGCTTCTGCAGATGAAGTGCATGGGCATTGATAAGGTAAGCTGAATTGTACAATCATATCTTTCTGAAAATTTAGCAAACCTCAAACATCAGGCAAACACTCATTATGGATAGAAACAGTGAACAATTCATCAAATTTGATTTTCAAGGTCTGTTATTTTATCATTGTTTCACAAAACTGAAATAATAAAAGAACTTGGTAGAAAGATAATGGTATGCAAATTTGGCTTAAGGGCAGGTCTATTTATTCTGATGTCAGTGGTTGTAGCATATGATGATATTGATTACGAGGCCAATAATAATTTGGAATTAATATTTTTTCAGGTTATAAATTTCCCGTTCCCATCGGCCCCAGACCTTCTCCAGTTAAAAACAGCAGAAATGAGACTAGAAATATTAGGAGCTTTGGAAAAGTCTAAAACAATAGTCTTGAATTCTAAATTCAACAAGAAAAATGGAGTCACTCCTGAAGAGGTAACAAAAATTAAATCTAATTTAAGTTTTAAAAAGAAAAATATTAATAACAAATCTATTTTTAGTTGTAAAAGTATCAACCACAAAATATTTTTAATTATTATTCTGGAGATTGTCTATGGTAGACAGCTGTCAAGAGTGTCATTTCACTAATCCTTACAAAATTATTAATTTTAAATAGATAATGGCTTTAAATACTATTGCAAATTTAGTGTAACATAATTTTATCTTGTTTATTTGTTTTCTGTCGTAAAAATTTGTGTTGTGTAAATAATTCTTTGGAGCATTTAAGGTAGCCCTTTTTTTAGGTTATTAACAGTAAGTTCTCTTTTGAAATGGATCGAGAGAAACCCCCCGACCCTCCCGATAATGATTTACTGTCTGAATCATCGGGCATTATGATTGCCGTTGATGTACCAGAAGCCTCTGACTTTGTGTCGATAAGTACTAAAAAAAGGAAAATCGATAAAACAGCGAGTAATTCTAATTTGACTCCGACCAATTCCTCTTCAACTTCTCTCCCAATCAGCCCAGCTAACCCTTCCACCGCACCAATCCCATCACCAACTACTACACCTCTGAAGAAAACTTCACGGCTTTACAACAATTTAGACAGATCTCCTTTCATTACACATGTGACATAAATTTCCAAAGATGGAAATCAAACAAATCTATATGATGTAGACTTTGGTCACTTTTTGGTCAAAAATAAAATATACCCTGTTTGGAATGGGGTAAAGTCAGTTGGCCGCAGCCGTCTGTCTGTTGAATTCAGGACAGCGGCTGAAGCCAATGGCTTTCTTAAATCCGATGTTGCCAAGGAAAATTCATATAACGTATTTATACCTACATATCAGGTTACAAAGCTAGGAGTTACAAAAGGGATTCCACCACACTGGTCTATAGAATATGGTCATCTTGGAGAATGTCACTGTTCCCCAAGGTTTTGGAAAAGTTATTAAAGCGCGCCGACTTAATTATAGATTTAAAACGGGAAACTCCATAGAATGGAGACCCTCCCAATCTGTTGTCCTAACTTTCGATAGTAAAGACCTCCCACAAAATGTTTCCATGTTCCATGTCTCCCTAGCAGTAGAGCTCTATGTGTTCCCAACTGCGCAGTGCTACAAGTGCTGCAGATTTGGACATACGAAGAACCTCTGCAGATCAGAATCTCGATGCTTTAAGTGCAATTCGTCTCATAGTGGCGATTCCTGCAATAAAGAAGAGGAAAATTATAAATGTCTAAACTGCTCCGGAAATCACATGTCCATCAGCAAAACTTGCCCTGAATTATCTAGACAGCGCAATATAAAACATACAATGGCCGAGAAAAGCATTTCTTATGCGGAAGCATCAAGAATGTTTAATAAATCCGTAACATCTTATTCAGAAATAACTTCCAAAAATTCAAAAAATTCCATTCCTTCTAAACCTTCATCTTCATCATTCAAGAAAACTGTTGAAAAGATCTCAAAGCCTAGAGTGCTAAAATAATGCTAATCATGAATCCCTCCTCTGGTTCCCCAATGGACAACTTCCTTCCTCTTCATATGTCAATGCATTTTCAAAGTCTAGTAAAGAACATAATTATAATAGCGACCTTAACTCTACATTAATCTCTTCATTTTTACATATCCTACAAACTTTAAACACCAACAACATTCTTATACCGTCCCACGTTGCTAAACAAATTACTCAAATTATCAATAATACAACTAGAAATGGCTCCTCTGATGAGGATTCTTCAGTGGAATTTTCATAGCATCAAAAACAAGTCTGCAGAATTTTTATGCACATTAAACTCAAACTTAATTTTAGTGGCTGCCGTCTCGGAGACGTGGCTGATGCCGGATTCTGATTTCAGAGTCAGGGGGTACCACTGTCTTCGAGACGACCGTCAAGATGGGAAGGGCGGCTCAGCTCTTTTCATTAAAAAATCCTTACCCTTCTCCCCAGTAGATGTTAAACCAATTGGTTGTTCCTTTCAAGTAACTGCCGCAAAGGTTTTTGACACTACAATAATTTCTCTGTACATATCTCCATCTAAAAAACCTTCAAAATCAGTCCTTGAAGCAATGTTTTCCAAGGTTACTTCCCCTACACTTATTCTAGGAGATTTTAATGCCCATCACGGATTGTGGGGAGCTCACAATTGTGACAGATTGGGCAGAGATATTGTTGATTTACTCGACGAACTAAACCTATGCATAATCAATGATGGTTCTCCTACCCGCCTTCAAGTTCCTGGTCAGCGACCCAGCATGGTTGATCTTACTATTTGCAATTCCAGCATAGCCGCATCTTTGTTGTGGAGGGTTTTGGATGACCCGCATGGAAGTGACCATTACCCCATCCTCATTGAATCCTCAAATATTTTTCATCCCAACAAGAATGTCAAGTGCAATAGTCGAAAACCGAAGTTCTTAACTGCCAGTGCCAACTGGAATGATTATTCAAATCATACAAAGTCCTCCGTCCAAAATCTACCCTCTCCGACTACAGAAAATGTTGCGGAATATTACGAGTTGTTGGTGTCTGTAGTCATTACGGCTGCAGAAAAATTTATTCCCATTAAAAGGACATGCAACAAAGGGAAACCTCCCCCAGCTCCGTGGTGGGATACTGAATGCGCAGATGCAGTAGATAAGAGGAAAAAATATGCAAAAATTTATTCAAGAAATGTGAATTTGGAGAACTTCCTAAAGTATAAACAGATTGAAGCTAAGACCAAACGTCTTCTAAAAAACAAAAAAAGGCAAGGCTGGAAAAATTTTTGCTCATCGTTATCTCCCGAAGTTCCTCCTTCAGTTGTTTGGAATTCAATTGGTCGGTTTAAGGGTTCTCACGTCCCATCAGTTACTCGGCCACTCTCTTCAGAGTGGGTGAAGGAATTTGCTGATAAACTAGCTCCTCAAACTGCGAGTAATTGGAATGAAACAGAATTCACATACTCTTTTAAAACACGGGGCTGGATGGATACCCACTTTAATTTAGTAGAGCTAACGGAGGTCTTAACCGATCTCACAGACTCATCTCCTGGTGTAGATGGAATTCTATATAGCTTTATTAAGAACTGAGATATTACTACACTAAACTATTTTCTTTCGATTATAAATCTGATCTTTGACTCCGGAAAAATACCATCATCCTGGAAAACTCAAATAATAGTTCCCATCCTGAAACCCCAGAAAGATCCTAGCTCCGGACTCTCTTACAGACCTATAGCTCTGTCGTCTTCGTTAGTTAAAATAACTGAGCATATGATCAAAAGACGCTTAGACTGGTTTGTAGAAAATGAGAAAATTCTTCCCAACTCTCAGTTTGGATTTCGAAAGAGAAAAAGTACGATCGAAAGTGTGTCCATACTGACTTCTGATATCCAGTTGGCCCTGGCCGATAGGGAAACCCTTGTCGGTGTTTGCCTTGACGTGTGCGGAGCTTTTGACAATGTTTTATTAGACGTTTTACTCAGAAAATTATTAAAAATTGGTATCCCTCGTAAGCTTGCCAGTTTTATAACTAACCTCCTTCTTACTAGGAAAATTCAAATCCAGGTGCCGGGTTCCCCTTCATTAGAAAGAATTGTACCGAGATTATTAGTGTGTAATTTCTGAAAAGTGTATAAACATATAACTCATGTGTTGCACAATCTTAAATAAGGGAATCAGAAATTAAAGAATTGCGTCAGTGCTCAGAACAAAATTTATTGAGTTTAATTATCAAAATACTTAATCATCTATTAAATTACATTGTTATCAAGTTAAATAGCAAGAGACTCTACGTTCATTATTAAGATCAGGGCATGTTCAGATCGTTAAACAAAATCTGACTAGTGATGCGAATATACAATACTAATATGTTATTCTGCGGGTAGTAAAAATTAAAAGGATAAGTTTCACATCTCAAATATTAATCTTGCTTGATTATATAGGGCGCCAGCTCTTCCCAATTATCTTGTGAAGAACAAATTTATAAAATTAAAGTAAACCATTTTGTGAAATCTAATTAGCATGATGACAATCGCTCACGTTTTTGATGGCGCAAATCTCTCTGGAATCCGTTCCGTGACGCGCGTCCTGACTGATGTCCGAATTCCCTAGAACTGGCTTGCAATCTCAGATGTCTATGATTAAGTACCCGGCCGTGGCTGTGTTCACAATTGCACGCTTCTTGAGTTAATTAGTTCTTCCAAGCGCTTGACACCGGGGCGAGTAGTTTCAAATCGTTACATTACTCCCTTCCCTTCAAAAAAATTTCCAAAGGAAATTTGAGGCCCTCCTGGCGCCTTTACACATTTCAAGACAGGAAGCTTGCTGATCATGCCAATAGGTGATATGCTCTGGAACAATTGATTTCAGAATGTATCCTGAAACCAGGAAATTTATATCCAATATGAAGGTCAAGTACAGGGTCCAGGTCTTGAAGGCAGAAGTGGTGATTATCAGCTTAGAGGTTTGTTTGGTGATTGTATGAAGGCGAAACTCCTCCTCCTAATCTGGCCATGATGAATTTTGAAACTGCTGGGATGAGCATCCAAAGAGTATACAGATGAAAGCCGAAGATCAATGTAGAAGAAGAAAATTGATGTTCAATTTTGATAGTCTTGATATTGTCCAGTGCAGATGACAGGTCCATTTTATGTAAAGATGTCCATATGAATTTGAAGTTCTTCCTTCCATGTAGATTGTAATTGTTTTGGCCAAAAGCAGCAATGAATTGCACCGGGCAGTATATGTTAAGGTCTTGAATTTGTAGTGATGATTGCGATTTAACATTGATGTTAATTCTTGATGTTGCGAAGACTAAGCTAAACTATGAAATGGTTTACTGATGAAAATTAGAAAAAAAAATTTAAGTTAGAACTGATTGTTTAGTTATAAAGTTATAAATTGAAGTTTCAAAACAGCCCACCTAGATGTCACTCCTCAAAATAGAATGATATTTTAAATATCTTTATAAATAAATTTTATTATAATTTTACTAACAAGTTATTTCAAAGTTTAAAAATTTAAGCTTTAATTGTGAAATAAATATTAAGATTTCTATATGAAGATGAACATTATTATCCTTCCCATAGATCTGAGTGAAAATAAGTTTTGTCTTTGATATTGATAAAATTTGAGAAATAAATTAGCTTGTGAAATAACAAATTCTGTAATACCCCAATGTAGTATAGTATAAATCAAAATTTAAATTTTCAGTTAAAATGTAATCCGATGATGAAATTAGCAGTAAAATTGAATTATTCTTATTCTATTTTGTAAATCACTAAGAATAAAGAACCAATTAACATTCCATGATTCGATCAAGAACAAGGTATTGATTGAATTATCGAATGCTAGTTCGACTTGTTGAGGTCATTCCGAGCTCAAGAATGACCCCCGCAACCCGAAGTAGGAAGCTTTATTATCTTTAAAATAAAATTAAAAGTAAACCGACGTTGGCATATGCCACATGCATTTTTTTGTGTTGAGGATTTCAAATCTCTCTATTTAATTAATTTATATTTATTTTTATTCTAATTTGTAAAGATAAAAAACAACATAAAATGTGAATCCAAAAAGAAAAAAAAAAAACCCAAATGGATAAAATAAGCACTACCAAAAGAAATTACATAGAAAACCGTTGGCAGGGTTTCATAACTTCCTAAAGTTACTAAATAGATATTCTAAGCATCTGATTGCTATCATGTGATGAAAATAGTAACCCAATGCCAAAGATTCTTAATGAACTCTTCGGTTTGCCTTCTAACTCAAAGCAACATAATAAATAGTACTAACTATAAATCATTTAATCTATTATAAGAAAATTGTAACCAATATCCAGCAGATCCTGCAAGGAATATACATACTCATTTGATACTATAGATTAATGAATGGGATAACCCAAATTAACATTAATAATTTGATAAATATAGGCACGGTATTGTACCACATGCAATTGAAAATGCACTATTTCTCCAGCTTATAGTATGTAACATCCCCAAAGGGCATAAAAAACTTATTAATAATAGCATAATGATACAGAACAAGACAAAGAAACAGAACAAGACAACGAAACATAATACCCAACTGTATTCTACTATAAACTATCTTGAAGATACGCCCACCATTCCGGACTAGCAAGCGCATCTTGAAAACAGTTAATTACATAACCATTTCAAAATGAATATTATAAAAGTACATATGAAAATCATCAAAATCCCAAACGGATGTACAATGTACTCATACACATCCAAACTTAATATTTGATGACTTGAATATATAAATTTACAAAATTTAGTATTATGTACATTCATATGCACACATTCAATGCGTAAGGGTAAGGGTAGGTCACCCTTGCACACTGAACAAGTATAAAAATAGCAAAATACATATATTAGTAATATTTGGACACGGACAAACAAAATAACATCATAAACAAATATAAAATTGCATTCAATGTGAGAACATAAGTTTTAGTCATGCTCTCACGTTAAATGGAATCTTTTAATCGCTTCCACTATTGCGCATAATGGAAACAAAAGTATATAAAATAATTAAAATACCCTCCTGACCTACACGACGTTAATCTGAGATTTCATGTTTGATTATATCCTTAATGTGAAAGGTTCCCACAGGTTTTCCATTTAAATCAGCTAAAATGTAAGCAACTGGAGACAATTTCTTAATGACTTTGCTGCGAATAAACTTGGGAGCTAATTTCGCTGAAAAATACTTACTAGCGTCTGAAAGAACGAACGATCGGCGCCAAACGATGTCACCAATTTCATATTGTATGTCCCTACGACGTAGATTATACTGAGTTTTGTTCTTTTCATACGACTGCCTTAGAGACGTACGAACCTGTGAAAAAATATCGTTCAATTCGTCCAAATCCGAAGCCCAAGAATCCCGTGCGGCAAATCTGATATCTTCGGGGTTGAAGTCTGAAGATTTGTAGTCGTTTCCTGAAATAATAATTTCCCTACCAAAGTTCAAGAAAAAGGGAGTATATCCGGTGACCTCATGTACTGCCGTGTTAATAGCGAGTTCAATTTCATGTAGACAATCTGCCCATCTCCGATGATCACCACCGACGTACGAGCTAATAGCAGACACTAACACTCTGTTAATCCTTTCAACCGGATTATTTTGCGGATGGTATCTACAGTTGTAAAAGAGGTGTCTTATATGAAACTTGCTAACTAACGCTTTCATGTCTTTTGAAATATATTGGGGACCATTATCCAGAATTATTGTATCAGGCACCCCAAACTTGTAAAATATCTCATTTTCCATGATCTCAACAATATTCTTTCCAGTAGCTTTTCTTAATGGGAAAAGTTTAGAGTATTTTGTAAAGAAGTCAGAGATTACTAACAAATATGTATAGTCTTTTTTGTAGGAGCTGGGGAAAGGACCTAATAAATCTGTGGCAATCATTTGCCAAGGACGTTGAACCAATTTGGGATCACCCATTAGACCTGGTGGTAACTGATTCGTACTCTTATGACCCAAGCAAGTGTGACATTTGCTAATGAATGATTTTACGTCGGCCGCCATCTTCGGCCAGTAATATTTCTGACTAATTCTATTCAAAGTCTTCATAATACCAAAATGAGCACACGAAGGAGGTACATGATATTGTGTTATTATATCTTTCCTAGACTCTTTAGGTACCACTTCTTTCCAGTCATACACTCTGTGTAGCGCTTCCATACTCTGTATGTGTTTGTACAATACTCCATTATCAACTTTCCAAGCATGAAATTTATTTGGAAAAGCTAGAACATTTCTACACATTTTATCGTACCACGATTCTTTGGTTGGTGAAGTTTGTCCTACTACAGCTAATTCTACGGGATCACGTGATAATGCGTCAGGTACTATATTATCTTTTCCTTTACGGTGTTCTATAATAAAATTGAATTGCTGTAACCTGACAGCCCATCTTGCTAATCTGCCTGTAGGAGATTTAATATTCACTAACCATTTTAGACTGTAATGATCTGTTATTATTTTAACCGGTATGACAGAACCTTCTATGTAAGCCCTAAATTTTTCCAGAGCAAAAATCATTGCATTTAGCTCTTTCTCTGTAGTTGAATGATTTCTCTCTTGAGCACTCAGAGACCTACTAATAAATGATATAGGGTGTTCTCTATCCGAATCGTCTACCTGCGTCAGGACCGCCCCTATCCCGGTGTTGGATGCGTCGCATGATATGATGAAAGGTTTTTCAAAGTTAGGACAAGCTAAAACAGGTGCGCTCACTAAAATATCTTTAAGTTTTTTAAAAGCTATATCTGCCTGACTGTTCCATTTAAATTTGTTTCCCGTAAATTCCTTTCTTGTTAAATTATGTAACGAAGCTGCTATTATGGAAAAGTTACAAATAAACCTTTTATACCAAGATAATATGCCTATAAAACGTCTTAAGCTTTTTTGCGAGTTCGGTATAGGAAAATCCACTATGGCTTTAACTTTATCTGGATCGGTTCTTAAACCTTGACTATCGACGACATAACCCAGAAACTTTAACGAGTCTCTACAAAAAACAGATTTGTCCATATTGATAGTTAGACCCGCATCAGAAAGTTTTTGTCGAACTTTCCTCAAAAGAGACATGTGTTCCTCAAATGAAGTGCTTATAATTATTATATCATCTAAGTAATAAAATACTTTGCCCTCAAATTCAGGTCCAAATATTTTATCCATTAAGCGCATCATTCTAGAGCTCGCCCCATGAAGACCGAATGGCATTCTAGCAAAATGGAATAATCCTCGTTTCGGAACAGTAAAAGCCGTCTTCTCTTTAGAGTTTTCCTCCAAAGGAATTTGCCAGAAAGCTGCTGTCAAGTCAATAGTAGACAGGTATTTAGCACCGCCTAAGGAATCTAGTATGCTTGAAACATAAGGAATAGGAAAACTGTCTTTTTTCGACAGCGAGTTTAAAGTTCTACTGTCCAAACATAACCTAAATGACCCATCCTTCTTGGGAACAAGTAAGATCGGACTGTTCCACGCACTATGACTTGGTTCCACGACTCCTAACTCTAACATTCTATCTAATTCTTTATGTACCGCCGGTAGCAAGTGTGGTGAAACTGGGTAATATCTTTGTTTTACCGGTTGAGCATCACCTGTGTCAATGACGTGATATTCCAAATCGGTTTTACCTAACCTGTCTCCCGAGATATCTTTAAATTCGTCTATAACGCATTTAAGCTCATGCTTCTGTCTATTCGATAAATTTAAGCTGTTTTCTAATCCTTTTATCTCTGTGACTGATTTCGGCTCAGATTTTGATTCCCGTGGTGATATATATTTGCAAATTTCCGGACAAATATTAAAATGTTTCCAAAAGTCTATACCTAGAATTACATTTGAAGTGATCTCAGGCATAACTACAAAAGTAAAATATTTGACAATGTTTTTATACAGCACCGGAACTGTTATCTGTTGTGTACATTGTACTGAGTGACCTGTCGCAGAAGTTAGAGAAAATTTTCTTTTTAAAATCGCCAAACTAAATCCTAATCTCACCAAATGTGTGTGAAAGTTATTTCCCAAAATAGAAAGGTGAGAACCTGAATCTAGCAAACCAGAAAATTTAGTATTTAGAACCTGAAATGATATGTGAGGACGGCCATCATTACCCGCTCTCTCCGCCTTTGACGTTCTAAGGTCCTGGTAGAATTTCTCCACGACAGCAAGCCAATTAGACCACTCCGGGTCACACGGCACAGTAGATGAAGATGTCTCCTCGCCCACTGCACAGGTAACCCGGGCTGCTAGTTTTTTCGGTTCTTGCATCTGCAGTCAGGAGCCTTTACACCAGGTTGACCACAGCGGAAACATCTCACTGGTTCTCTGAAATTCCCGTTTTGAGCGCTTTGATTATTGTTATAAAAATACCTTTGATTTCTTTTGACATTATGATTATAATTGTTATTATTGCGAGAAGCCTCCCTGTTATTAATATTAGATGGAGTATTGTTGGCAGAATTATTGGCTTTGGAATTGTAAGAATTTGAATTTGCAGGATGGTTTCTAGTATCCGTGCGACTATCTGCCAATTCTATCATTTTTCCAAATTTCTTTAGAGCAGTAATATTAGTCACCTCTGTAAGAGAAAGTTTATGTATGTATCTTGGCAACATGTTACACATTAGAATTTCTAATATTTCCTCTTCCGGCAATTTCTTAGAGAGGCGATTATTCAATAGTAAGACTGTAGTTATAAATGAACCCAGGTTTTCTTTGGGTTTTTGACATGTAGTTCTTAACTGAGCTACAAGACGTTTCTCATGGTCCAAGAGTTCGAACTCCTCCTTCAAACCCGCAACAATCTCTGACCATGAATTAAAAGTAAAACGGTTCACCCTGAACCAGTTCAAAGCATCGCCTGTGAAAAATTCAATCGCGCTAGAAAATAGATTATTGGTACTTACACCACGAGAATCTGCTAGTTCTTCTACACGTTCTATGAAATTGCGTACGCATGTGGATCCGTCAAAAACCAGATTCCATTTGTGCACGGGGAATGGCTTGCAGGAAGAGGATTGCGTTTCCGCCTGTCCCTCCGGCGAAGCTTCATTTTTATTCAGCATTGTCACAGAATCCTGAAACTTGGCCTGACTCCTCGTAACAATTTGCGGTTCCGACATGACGTGAAGAAACTATGCTATGTAGGTATGAAATAAATAATTAGCACATGTACCAAATATACACGACGACAATAATCTTGCCTCGTACCAAAAAAAAAAAAATTGACTACAGCGTACTGTAAGTCAATAAACAGTGAAAAACGCAGAGCGCTAGAGTTCTAGAGGGGACACTCAAATATATAAAATTTGTAAAATGATTATTTAATGGAATATCATCACGAAACAGATCCACAGTGCATCAAAACCGCGAGCGACTGTCATCATAAATTCACAAATTAGCAAGACTAACACTTGAGACTTTTAACTACAGTAAAAAACATTGAGCCCAAATTTACATCCTACCCACAAAATAACACATCACTAGGTTTAAACCACGTTGGGAGGCCAAATGTACCGAGATTATTAGTGTGTAATTTCTGAAAAGTGTATAAACATATAACTCATGTGTTGCACAATCTTAAATAAGGGAATCAGAAATTAAAGAATTGCGTCAGTGCTCAGAACAAAATTTATTGAGTTTAATTATCAAAATACTTAATCATCTATTAAATTACATTGTTATCAAGTTAAATAGCAAGAGACTCTACGTTCATTATTAAGATCAGGGCATGTTCAGATCGTTAAACAAAATCTGACTAGTGATGCGAATATACAATACTAATATGTTATTCTGCGGGTAGTAAAAATTAAAAGGATAAGTTTCACATCTCAAATATTAATCTTGCTTGATTATATAGGGCGCCAGCTCTTCCCAATTATCTTGTGAAGAACAAATTTATAAAATTAAAGTAAACCATTTTGTGAAATCTAATTAGCATGATGACAATCGCTCACGTTTTTGATGGCGCAAATCTCTCTGGAATCCGTTCCGTGACGCGCGTCCTGACTGATGTCCGAATTCCCTAGAACTGGCTTGCAATCTCAGATGTCTATGATTAAGTACCCGGCCGTGGCTGTGTTCACAATTGCACGCTTCTTGAGTTAATTAGTTCTTCCAAGCGCTTGACACCGGGGCGAGTAGTTTCAAATCGTTACAGAATAGTAAACAAGGGTCTGCTTCAGGGCTCCGTCCTTAGTCCTATCCTTTTTAATATATATACCTTTGACCTGCACCGGAGTATGCATCCATCTTGTAAACTACTTCAGTATGCGGATGATCTTTTTATTTATATTTCAGGACAAATTATCACTTTTCTGGAGGAAGTAATTAACATATCGTCGCATTAATTCGTAGACTGCGTAACTCCAAATTTTTCGAAAATACGTTTTTAATGCCATCTGGTGTTAAAATTAGACCCGCATCGACTAGTAAAACTCGAAAATTTAAAAAAAAAATAACATTTTAGATAAACACAAATTAGAAAACTGCGTAAAATTATGGTGCCATTTTTACTCGCGAATACTTCGTAACTCCTTAATTCAATATTGGCCGGTGAGCCGTGCACGCTTGTTGTGTTTTTGACTGAGGAAATTTATTTACGGTGTAATAGTTTTACCGTGAAATTAACTGAGATAAGTTGATTAATCAATTTTGAACATTTTATAACCTTAATTTTAATTGTGAGGTCACGAATAGTGTTTTGTATCTGTAGTCTAAACTGACGTCTTCTGCACCGTGTGACGCTCTGCCGTAGCTCTCTTGTTTTATGTGCCTCTGCGGTTTCGTAAATACCTAATAGGTCCTTGTTCTGTGATTATCTCTTCTTCAAGGTCACCATCTCTTTGCAAGTGGATCTCCTCCTGATGCATATCCGGATCCGGTTCTTCACTGTCCTCTTCAAATAAACCCAAAATATTTACGGTGGAACGTGCGGCAATTCCATCTCGTCTCTCCTCAGACACAGTCCGTTCTCTGTCAGGCATCTTCCGCGGGTCAAGCACATGTCTTGGTATGCCATCTACTTCGATGTTGTTGACTGAAGTAAGTCCTGTCACCCTTCCATGCACGATGTGCATCTTCCATCTACTGGTTTAACCGCAAGAAGATCGCCCACTTAGAGCTCAGTCAATACTTCCTCTTCTATATTCACTTGCGCAGAAGGGTGTCTCCACGAGTGTGAAGTGTGAACTATACTAGACAGCGCAATACCTCGATCATCCTGACTTTTTGCAGCCAAAGATTGTACCGAAACACTGCCTGCAGGGGATCGCCTCCACTTCTGGCTGCAGTTCTCTTTATTGTTTGATGATGTCGTTCAACTATACCGTTTCCAGCTGGTCGGTATGCCGCGCAAAATCTTTGACGAACATTCCATCTCTTACACTTATCTGTAACACTGTAGGAACAAAATGCAGTACCATTGTCCATGAGAACTACTTTGGGCGGGCCTCTTTCCCGAAACACTTCTTCCAAATGTCTGATAATCGAAGCTGCATTATCTGACTTGATTTCCCGCCACACGGCAAATCTACTTGGACCGCAATCGATAAATGTGAGTAAACATTTCCTACCGAAATGAGTAACATCAACTGCCAAGCGACTCCAGGTTGTCACAACATTAAGATTACCCGCTTCATGGGATGATGGTGGAGGGTCAATTGTCCTGCATTGTACGCAGGAACGCACGCATCTATCGACGTCCTTTCTTCTCGCCTCGGGATCGACCAGCCGGGCAAGATGAAGCGTTCACTTTACTCCAAAGTGATGCTGAGCATGAAGAGTTTCTACGCTTAAAGCACATGTTTGCTCACCAGTTCCACTTTCAAGTCTCTCCCACCTACCTTCACACTCTGAGGAGTCTCTTTCACAACGTTTCCTGTCATGGCTACTCTTTGCCCGGGTCTTGCAAACCCTAGTAAGTACATCAGTTTTATTTCTACAGGACAACAAGGGTGATCGACAATGTCAGATCAAATTCTTCTACAATCTCCTTCATCAACTCCAAGCGTCACTTAACGATCATCTCTGACACGACTACTCCCGGTCAGTGTAGATCTCACCCAGCACAAAACCGTCGCCGAATCTGTAATGATCTCCAGAGTTTGAAGATTTCACTTGAGAGTCAGATTTAATCCCTTAAGGAAGGAAAAGTACCAGCATTTACAAGACTTAAAACAGACATTAGAAAAGGATTACCACTCCTTTAACGATAACCTTCCGCATCATTAAAATCATTAAAATGCATCTAAATAGACTGCCTCGACATACACATACATTGTTGTGTTTTATTTTGTAAATGTAAAATTCTTATCTCCCAAATTTTCCGCTAGGTTGTTCATAAAACTGTTCGCAGAAAAGTATGTATCTTTTGTAAAATGCGTATCTCCATTCTCGGTTTTTACGTAAACTTCCTAACTCCGATTTGAAATAGAAAGCCTTAACTTACAAAAGTTTAATGATTGAAAATAAATTTCCAAATATATTATATGTTCGAAACATAAATAAAAAGAATAAGAGTCTTTCATTTTTTTCACTACGAGGTTTTTTGTGCCTTCTGTAAAATTTTACATTTGGGAGTTACGCATTCTACGAATTAATGCGACGATATGCACCTTGACATCTGGTTAACGAATCACGGCTTAGAAATTTCTCCGTCCAAAAGCAATGTTATCGTTTTTTCCAGGAAACGTGTTACTCCACATATAACAGTCCAAATAAATAATTCGATTCTCCCTATCCAGGTTCAGATAAGATTTCTTGGGGGTCATTTTAGACTCTTAAGTTATCATGGAACCCGTATGTTAATTTGATAATTAACAAATGTCAGGCCGGCCTCAACACTTTACGTGCCGTTTCAGGGGTCTGGTGGGGAAGTCACCCATCCACCCAAAAACTATTTTATAATGCATATGTTAGGAGTCATTTGGATTATGCGTCGTTTCTCATTGAACCCACTTCTAAAAAAAATCTCGCTAGGTTGGACCGTAT